>NC_081391.1:6918677-7003677 GCF_030684315.1 Stegostoma tigrinum
CACTCCGTGGCCAATGAACTCTCTGCATGGGGTCACCCACTCATCTCCTCTATCTGGGGGCCTACCTTAGCCTGGCTGAGAGATCCTGGCGGGAGACAGAGTGGCAGGAACTGGAGGCCAGAGGCTTGGCTTGCCCCAGGATGCTGGACCGGCCTGCTCCAAGCGCTGGTCATAAATCAGCTGGTGGCCTCCATGTTGTGGGAGCGGCTCCTCCCTTTGCTCCCTCCTCCTGGTTTTGTCGCTGACATCCAGGGAACTTGGTTCACTTCCTCTGGGACAAAAAGCCGCATTGGATTACGCCACAGGCTCTGAGTCTCCCTATTGAGGGGCGGGGGGGGGGGGGGGCAGTCGCTGGTGTGTGTCCACACCCAGGTGCGACTTTCCACCTTCAGACCCTGCAGCGATACCTTTATGTTGAGCCTGCCCCTCGGTGGAGACCCTTTTTCCCGTCAGGTCCGTATCCTCCACCAAGACACACACCCCAGCTGTTTACCACCCGTGAAGGTTTGCGGGTCACCCTCAGGGCGCTGTCTTTTACCGGGAACATGATTACTGTCTGGGACCGGGTTGGCTCACGTCACACCGAACCCCCGGCAGGAATGGTGCCCACAAACGCAGTTTCAAGCGGCTGGCAGAGGGGAGGGCCGCAGCTGTGGGGTGACCAGTGTCGGGGACGTGCTGGGTGGTGGGGTCCTGTGTTGGATGCTGCCACAGGGATTGGCACGCAGCTCGGCAGCACATGCCCGGCTCATGGCCACTGCCATCCAATGCCTCAGAACAGCGGTGCGTAGCAACTGGAGGATGCTCAGGGGTGCGGAAAGACGCGTCTGTGCGTACACACGCACCCACATACATGTGCACCCACATGCACACACACCCACGCTCCCACACGTTCACACACACATACACGCGCACACACCCACGCTCCCACATGAGCACATACACATGCACCCACACACACACACGTGCACACACACATGCACCCACATGAATGCACCCGCGCATCCACACGAGCACGCGCACACACGTACCCACGCTCCCACACAAGCGCGCACACACACACGTACCCATGTGCGCACCCACACTCCCACAAGCACACACACCCCCACACCCACATGAGCACACACACGCACATGCACACACACCCGCGCATCCATGCTCCCACGCAAGCGTGCGCACACACACATACCCACGCTCCCACACGGGTGCGCGCGCACACACACACCCACGCTCCCACACGAGCACGCACCCACACACCTCCATGCACGCGTGCACACACACGTGTACCCAAGCTCCCACATGAGCACACACGCATCCACAGACAGTCCCACATGCAAGTATGCGTACACACACGCACACGGGAGCTGGTGAAATAAGCACTACTGCTGTTAAAAAATGAAAAATGCGTATTTGTAAGGGAGTTAGAATCTCCTCAGTTGAGGGGACTGCCTCTGAGCTGGCTGGTCACAGGCCGCGGGTTCTGTTACAAGTAAAGGGTATAGAAAATAACAAAAAAAGCTGTTTCAGTGCTGGATTGTCAACAGACCAGTGAAAGCAATTTATACACAACGCCAGTCAGAGGGGAGAGAGGATCACTGTCTTCAATAAAGCTCATTTTAATAATTACCAACATTTCCTCATCCATGACGGCCTCTGTTGATACCAGGCTGGCTCAGGGAACGTCATCCCCACCACTAGCAGCACCCTGTGAAAGTACAGTGCTCTGGGATGGCGGTGATTTCTGGGGGGTGGCGGGGGGGGGAATGAAAACACAGACAGGGTTCGGCCTAATCCAGACAACGCTGCCGGGCTTGTTCCTTCATCTGCTAATTTCCCACGCGAGGATTCACACCCATGAGTCGGAATATGATCCCTGCAATCTTCTCATAGACGAGGAACATGAGGGCAGAGGTGAGAATGGTCTGGAGAAGCTTGGCCTCCAATCCCTTGTACAGCCCCCACAGACCCTGTTTCCTGTTTCAAAGAACAAGATTTTCATTTTTAAATAAAACAAAAATGAGACAATGTTATCATAGCTAGAGGGAGAGAGAAACAGTCAGTTGTAAGGCTACAAACTAAGGCTGTTACAAAGATAGGTTATCCAAAACATTAGTTCAATTTTATCATTGACTGGGCACGGTAAGGACACTGTGTGAGACTAAAGATAATTGCTACAGGTGACCCCCTTCCTCAGATAACTGCAGGCCTGGGCAGTGATACATACTACTGAGGAAGGGGGTCACCGGACCCGAAACGTTAACTCTGTTTTCTCTTTCACAGATGCTGCCAGACCTGCTGAGCTTTTCCAGCAACTTCTGCTTTTGTTCCCGATTCACAGCAGGAACTTTTGGTTTTTAAACATAATGGTTGTTGAAAAGGCTGCTGTTCTAATTTATTCCTACAATCTGCAATGCTGGGCTTTTTATTTCTTTGTTTTTCTAATTTTTCTTCCCCTAAGGAACTTGTTCTGAAGAAGTGTACCTAGGCAGCGCTGGACCTAAGATGGTGACTTGTTAACTTTTCACTGTATTCACGTGAGTATGTTTTAATAAAGCTAATTCAACATTGCGAAACCAAAGTGCCTGACGAAGGAGTGAGCTGAATGGAGACACCCACTCTGCAACAGTTTCAGAAAAAGGATGCAAAACCAAAGTTGTAACCCGGGGTAAATATATCTTGGATTTGAACCCGGGTGACTCTGGACAAATGTCCTCAGGAGCTACCGAATTTGCCAGCTGTCTCGTTGTGCACTTTGAAAACCCAGCGGAAGACCTCACGTCACTGTAAGGGAAACTATGCGAGAAAATTCTGAAGGAGAAATTGAATCCCCACTTCAAAAAGCATGGCTTAAACAGGGACAATCAGCAGTGGCTTTGTCAGAGCGATCTCACGTGAAACTAATTTATGAAGAGTTTTCGAAAATGTGCGTGGGTGAGTGAAGTTGCGTTGATGTAGTTTGTAAGGGAGAGCTTAGCAAAGTTGTTGACAAGGTCCCACATGGGAGACTTCTTGAGAAGGATAAAGCACATGGAACTCAGGGAAACTTGGCAAGATGGATCAGAAACTGGTTTAATAATAGGACACAAAGGACAGGGGTAGAAGGCTGTTTGAATGACCAGAGGCCAGAGTCCAGCGGTGGGCTAAAAAGGATCAGCGCTGGGACCCTTACTGTCTGTTTTATTTATATATTACGATAAATGATATAGATGAAAAATCAGGGGAATGTTAAAAGCAAATTTGCAGACAATAACAAGATTGGCAGGGTGGTTAACAGTGACAAAGGAAGTTATAGATGGGTTGGTCAGATGAGCAGAGCCACGGCAGATGGTATTTAAGTGCAAAGTGATGCACACAGGAGGGGGGAAATAAGACAAGGGAGTATTTAATGAATGGCAGGACACTGGGGAGCTTAGAGGAGCAGAAAGATCTTGGCATAATTATTCACAGATACCTTAAGTCAGCTCAGCAAAGGACAGTTAAGCAGGCAGATAGGACACTTGCTTTGATTCGTGGTGGCACAAGAGTGTAGGAGCAAGGAGGTAATGTTGGAATTGTACTGAATGTTGGTTTAGCTGGAGTACTGTGTGCAGTTCTGGTCACCTCACTACAGGAAGGGCGTGATAGCACTGGAGGGGTTACAGAGGAGGGTCACCAAGACGTTGCCTAGGACGGAGCAGTTTAGCGATGAAGAGGGGCTGGATAAGATCAGATCATTTTCTCTGGAGCAGAGAAGGCTGAGGAGGGACCTGATGGAGGTGTGTAAGATTATGGAGAGGTATGGACAGAGATGGTGGAAAACAGCTGCTCCCTTTAGCTCAAGGGCCAATAACCAGGGACAGGAGGTTTAAAGGGAGATTGCAGGAAAAACATTTTCACCCAGAGGGTAACGGGGGTCTGGAATGTGCTGCTCAGGAGAGTAGTTGAGGCAGGAAACCTCACAATCTTTTAAAAGTAACACTGTGTGAAGCTGGATGAACACAACAGGCCAAGCAGCATCAGAGGAGCAGGAAGGCTGACGTTTCAGGTCGAGACCCTTCTTCAGAAAGGGTCAAAGAGGCAGGGATGGAGCCAGTAAAGGTGAGTGTAGGTAGGGAGGAGATAGGTCAGTCCAGGGAGGACAGACAGGTCAACGGGGAGGGATGACGTTAATAGGTAGGAGATGGGAGTGGGGCTTGAGGTGGGAGGAAAGGTTAGGGATGGAGGGAAAGAGCTGGGCTGGATTTGGGATGCAGTTTGGGAAGGGGAGATTTTGAAGCTTGTGAAGTCCACATTGATACCCAAGCGGAATATGAGTTGCTGTTCCTGCAACCTTCGGGTGGCATTATTATGGAAAGCTTTGCGGAACACCTACGCTCATTTCACAACAAACAAATACACCTGCCAGTCACGAACCATTTTAACTCCCCCTCCCATTCCTCAGACGACATGTCCATCATGGGCCTCCTGCAGTGCCACAATGATGCCACCCGAAGGTTGCAGGAACAGCAACTCATAATCCACTTGGGAACCCTGCGGCCCAATGGTATCAATGTGGACTTCACAAGCTTCAAAATCTCCCCCTTCCCCCACTGCATCCCAAAACGAGCCCAGCTCATCCCCACCTCCCTAACCTGTTCTTCCTCCCACCTCAAGCCGCATTCCCCTCTCCTACTAACCTCATCCGCCCCCTTGACCTGTCCGTCCTCCCCGGACTGACCTATCCCCTACCTACCTCCCCACCTACACTCACCTTTACTGGCTCCATCCCCGCCTCTTTGACCTGTCTGTCTCCTCTCCGCCTATCTTCTCCTCTATCCATCTTCTATCCGCCTCCCCCTCTCTCCCTATTTATTTCAGAACCCCATTCCCCTCCCCCATCTCTAAAGAAGGGTCTAGGCCCGAAGCGTCAGCCTTCCTACCCCTCTGATGCTGCTTGGCCTGCTGTGCTCATCCAGCTCCACACTTTGTTATCCCAGATTCTGCGGCGTCGGCAGTTCCTGCTATCTCTGTAACAATCTTTTAAAAGTACTTGGACGAGCTCTTTTCATAACATTCAAGGTCATGGGCCGAGTGTAGAGAAGTGGGACTTGTGTAGATAGTAGAGTACTTTAGGTAGTGCAGGCTCGATGGGCCAAAGGGCCTGCTCTGTGCTGGATGATTCTATGATTCCTAATTTTTGTCTTCATTCCACAAACCGTTTTGATGACCCTCAGGACCTGTCTGTACGTGACATTTTTCTGGTCCCTGTCAGTCATGTTATAAAGAGCTGAGAGCCAGCTCAGCGAGGCCTCAACTCACCTCATTCTCTGCCTCAAGATGTAGACCACTCTTCGGAGGCTTCCCACAATCCTCCCCTCTGAATCCACCTTCTGTTGGCCAAACTGCAGGGGAAAGGGACAGACCACAGTTACCATGGGGAAAGGGTAAAGCCCCTGCTATCTCCCCATAGACACTGGGCCACGGCAAAGGGCCCCCTTTAAAGGCGTGAGCCTTGACTGCAAACCCTGGCAACCATTGAGCAGCAGAGGGCCTCACAACTGAGTCCAGTCCTGGGTCAATACCCAACAGGAGATCCGAATTCACTGGGTTTGGTAAAACCCCACAGCTTTTCCCACAATGCTCCTCGGACATTGACCATTCTGATGCTAGGGCATGTGGCAGCACAGAAAGATCCCATGAACAAAGGAAACCTGCCCTTGCTTTTCCCCCAGGGATATTTCCTGTCCAGCTGAGGAGGTGGGGGGGGGGGGGGGAATAGATAGAGCTTGCTCAGGCTCCTATGATAGTGCAGCCCTCCACTGTTTCCTGATTCGGGACAGCAGCCCGTGTTGTGTTCAGCTCCTTGGAGTGGGGCCTGAAGCCATGACCTTTGACCCAGAGGCGAAGTCTTGGTCATTACTGACCAATTCCTTGTTGAAGGGCACCGAGGCAAAAAGGCTCCTGATCTTTGCCACTCCAAGCCTGAGGGGAGGCCGGACAAACCAGGACAAGGGGCAGATCATGTGACCTGCCAGAGGTGGCGTGACATTAACAGCTGCCGGTTTCTAGAATATTCTCCAGGTTGCGGTCTAACCGTGACAGGGAAACCAGCCATTTCCAATTGGGAAACATTCTCCAACTCACCCTCAGCAAGGATTGCACCGTCTGGAGGGGGTACGTCACTGTTGTGGCGATAGCCTTGGAAATAGCCCCAATAATGAAGACCTCGAGTGAGAGAAGCTGGGAAAACAGATGGAGACAGAAACATCCCGAATTACTGCCGCCCTTCGCGTGGGCAAACCAAGCTTGAAACAAATCGTCAACTTCAGACAAGATCCAGGACTCAGGACTCACACCGTATTGGGCCAAATTTCCAACAGCAGGCTTCACCTCATCCCCAGAGTCACACAGCTCTCTGGGGCCCACCTCATCCCCTGGGCCACACGTCATCCCCAGGGTTGCACAGCTCTCTGGGGACCACGTCACCCTCAGGGCCACGCCACTCTCTGGGGACCAACCGTCCACCCAAGGCTGAAGCTGGCATTGAGTGTTCAGGCTGCCTGGTCGTAGCTCTGGCCGTAAGGTGACCATCTGGACAAAGGCCTTTCTACTTCAGCCTGCGTACAACCAAGATAATGCCTGAAGCTGGGGCAATGATGCCAACATTTCTTTGTCAGTTTTCTGGGCCATGTTCTCAGCTGTAAATGCCATCATCTGATCTGTTCAGTGGGTGGGGGTGGTGGTTTGCAGAGACAGCATCGCAGCAGAGACCAATCCAGCTCTCACTGTCCTGTCCCCTCTCTCAAACAATTCTCTGGCTTTCTATCAGGAGCAGAACCTCCTGCAGGCACTGAGCTGACAAATTCGATACGGTGAGCCGCAACTGTGCTACCCATCCCTAACTGCCCGATCACTTCAGAGGGTAACTGACAGTGTACCACATTGGGTCTGGAGTCACATGTAGGCCTTGACCTGATTACGTTGGCAGATTTCCTTCCTTGAAGGACATTGTAGAATCAGTTGGGTTTTTAAAACATTCGCTGAAAGTCAACCTTACACTGACCCTAGCTTCGTTCTGGAAATTTCATTGACCAAGGCCGGATTTGAACTTGTTTCCCCAAGATGACTGGGTGTCTGGATCAGCCGGTTCAGGGCCTCGAGCACTTGGTTCCTAACTGCTCCTAAGACCCATCGGTGCAGGATCCAGCTCCTTTGGGCTGCAGGCCGTGTGAGTGGAAAACAGGCCCGAAGCTCCTTACCTCAGTGCGCCCCCTCATCAGCTGACGCTTCAGCCCCTCATAGAACATGAACTGGATGGCAGGGTTGAAGACGAGCAGGAGGGAGGGGAAGGTGCTGCTCCACAGGGCCAGGATGCCCTCCTCCCTCACTATCCGGCTGATGGCATCTGCAACAGAGCAAAGTGAAACACTGTGGTGAAAACTATGCTGCCTGGGTGGGGGCGGGGGTGCGATAGTCAGGGCGCTGGGTACACAGAGTCAGCATTGCAACGCCCAGAGGGCAGCTTGGTCTTGCCCTGTCCAACGGGAGGTCACCCCCCCACCCCACACCCCTCCCCCCCAGACAGAAGAAACATGCAGTGGCTCCAGCAGCCCCCGCGGAGAGAGGAACGGATGCCCCCCTCCTCAGCGAGTTTGGGAGCAAAGAAGGGCATTTCCTCAGCGCTGACCCACAACAGGCCGTAACATCCGGGCTTCTTTCTGTCAGAAGGATGAGAGGTCACGTTATTAAAGCAAAGACTGGGGCCCTCTTGCGGTATAGCCCCCCACCCTGGGCCAGGAGGCCCAGGTTCAAGTCCCACCTTCTCCAGAAACGTGCAATAACATCTCTGAGCAGGATGGTTAGAGAAACAGATTTTTAAAGAAAAAAGTTTAATAGGTGAGGAGGTCTGACAGCGTCCCCCTCTCGATGGGGACGTGGGGTACCTCGGGAAAGACGGACTCTGTTTCCAAACAGCAGCTTTCCCATTTAGATTGAGGGGGGGGGGAGAAGGAATTTCTTCCCTTTGAGGATCCTTAATCCAAGGAGTTCTTGTCCAGACAGAGCTGAGCAGGCTGGGGCAGTGAATCTATTGGAATGTGAGTGTGGCAGAGAGGGAGAGTAGAGTGAAGACTCAAACACAGCGACCGGTGATCTTACTGAACAGCACCAGGCCTGAGGGGCTGAATGGGCCTTGCTCCTATTTCCCTCATATAGAAACTCACTGGGTCAGGAAAGATAGGGCCTCCCTCCTGTTAATGCGGAATTGGTCACAGCCAGACCACTCAGGGGGTGCCTGCTAATGGTCAGCTGTAAGGGCTGACCCACTGACCCATGCCATGGAGCTCTCCCTCTGAGAGGAAGTGGGGAGACCACCAGCTTCCCAAGCTGGTACCAATGCAGAGTGACCCTGGCTCTGGCACTCCCGGTTCAGCGAAAATGGCGGCGGCGCGCTTACCCAGAATCCCCGCGTAGTTAGCCCGTTCGATGTCGCCGCTCCGGAGCACTGCCCCCTGCAGTTTGAGCCTGGTGTTTACAACCCAGAGCGGAGTGGTGACCATCACATTCACAACTCCTGGAACACACAACACGCACACACACACAGTGATAAAACACCACATGGGATCGTGGGCGGCAAATATACTGACAACCGGCCCGCTCAGGGACCACTCACACAGCCAAACTGTGCCCCGCCTGTCAGTACCAACACCGTCCTGGTGGACCCTCCATCAGAGGTTTAGGGTCACATTGACAGTCACTGGCAGGACGTCACGTAGAAAAGGGCTGTAGGCATCTCACTGAGGAGGCAGTGTGGTAGCTTGACTGAAAGTGTAGGCCCGTGGAGAAGGCCAAGTGGCTGGGTCAGGCGGAAAACAGAGGCACCTACCTACCAGAGATAAAGCCCATCACGAGGTCCTTGCCATTGGTGGAGGGTTGACCTTTGACCCAGGCATCCTTCAGGGCATTGAAGGTGTAGAAGTAGACAAAGTTTGAGCAGCAGAGGCTGGAGATAACGGGAAACCAGCTCCGATAGACCGCCAACCTGGAACAGGAGCACAGGCCGAGGTGACAGACCCAGTGCAGGGGGAGCGGGAGCAGACAGGCCCTGCCTCAGAGACTGACCAACCCCAACACCAACCCCCAACCAAAGAGAGCAGCCCAGCCCGGGGGGTGGGGCTCACCATCGCCATTCATCCCGCATGGCTGACCAATCAGCAGCAAGAACCCCCCCACCCCATAGTGCCATCCTCCATTCCACGTAACTCCCTCCTTCACCCGCTCTGGTTATTCTTCCAGGCAACCGGCAGAGGTCGTGGCCTGAGACGCTGAGGCCCATCAGCCCTTCTAAGGAACTCCTGTATGGTAACCCTACACTCTCCCCAAGCGAAGTTTTATGTGGTGCGAGTCTCGAACTGTCTAACACGATACTGCCACGGAAAACTTCAAGCAAATTTGGAATAATGTGGCTTAGAAAGTGAGATGTGTGTCACTGTCGATGCTTATAAATGAATCCTGATGCAGGCTGTAACTGCAGCATCTTTATTATCAGAACGTTCAAGCGAATAAGAACAAAGTTTATTTCATGGAGATGTCTAACCTTCTGGTTCTGAAGTAAGTTTAATGATGATGATATTTAAGTTTAAAAAGAAAGTGAATCCTGCAGAAAGGAAGGATATGTTCTGTGAAAATGTTCCACCTAGGCTCCCCCCTCTCCCAGCCTCGGAGACAGAAGGTTCCATATTTAGGATCTACTCAAGAGTCCAGGCCAGCACCCACCCGGGGCGAGGGGTGGGGTCTTTTAGATCAAATCACCACCTTCTGCCTGATTTCCCAAGTGGAAGATCCCACTGTGCTATTCCAAAGGAAACCTGACTGACAGTTTTTCCCTCTGGCACCCCCAACCGATACTTATCCTGACCCCGCACCCCCAACCCCGACTGTGTCGCTTGTCCCCTCTTTGTGGGATCTTGCTGTGCGCACACCCCACGATCGCCAGCAACACTGCTCTGAAAATACTTCACCAGCAGCAAAGGGCATTCGGACCTCGGGAAGTTACAAAAACCCCACACCCCCAGCCCTGGGTGACAGACAGGTCTGTCAGGAGCAGGGAGAAGATGGGACCCTGTCTCTCTCTCGGCCCGTTCCCAGTCCCACACACCGGGGTGCGGTGTGATTGCAGATTCCCTGACGACAGAGGTCAGCGAGCTGGCTGTAAACCCTCCATCGCGGTGGGTCAGTCAGATCCAGTGACCAACACATCAGGCAAGGGCTTCCCATGGGCCCTGGGGTGTCGTCAGCAGGAACGGCACCGGCGTTACACAAATGAAGCAGACCAAACCCCTGTGCATACTCACAGTCCCTCCTCTTTGACAATCGTTGCCAGGACAGCACAGGCAGAACGGGACTTCACCTTCTCATCCACTACACAGGAGAGCACGCGGGTGAGAGCCGGGAGTGCAGGGGGTGAGACAGAGAGAGAGTGGGGGGAGGCGTGAGAGTGAGGGAGGAGGGAGAGAGAGATAGATAGAGAAGGAGGGAGAGAGAGAAAGGAGGGGGTGAGAGAGATAGAGAAAGGGGGGGATGAGAGAGAGTGTGGGGGGAGATGTGAGAGTGAGGGGGGAGGGGGTAACAGAGAGAGAAAGTGGGGGGGAGAGGGAGAGCGTGAGAGAAGGAGAGAGAGGGGCAAGAGAGGGGCAAGAGAGGGGCAAGAGAGGGGCAAGAGAGGGGCAAGAGAGGGGCAAGAGAGGGGCAAGAGAGGGGCAAGAGAGGGGCCAGAGAGGGGGCCAGAGAGGGGGCCAGAGAGGGGGCCAGAGAGGGGGCCAGAGAGGGGGGAAGAGAGGGGGGAAGAGAGGGGGAAGAGAGGGGGAAGAGAGGGGGAAGAGTGGGGGAAGAGTGGGGGAAGGGTGGGGGAAGGGTGGGGGAAGGGTGGGGGAAGGGTGGGGGAAGGGTGGGGGAAGGGTGGGGGAAGGGTGGGGGAAGGGTGGGGGAAGGGTGGGGGAAGGGAGGGGGAAGAGAGGGGGAAGAGAGGGGGAAGAGAGGGGGAAGAGAGGGGGAAGAGAGGGGGAAGAGAGGGTGGGCAGGAGAGAGAGTGAAGGAGTAAGATACAGAGCGAGAGGCAGAGACAGACAGACACACACACAAACACAGTCTGTTATAAGATGCCCCCTCGTTATAAACCATCACCCAGCCTCAATCTTGTGAATACTCCGACCTCCACGGCTGCAGGGAGCTGGGCTTTACAACGGTGCTTCCCCCCCCCAACCCCTCCCCAATCAACATGCCCTTTTTCTCCGTTATCCCGCATTTCCTTTAAGCACATGCTGCAGCGTTTTCTGTTGCTGGTTGGTTTGGGGAGCAGGAGGGGGCCGGTGGAGTTGATACCACACTCCAAACACACAGCAGGCTTGACGGACCGAGTGGCCTGAACACTGACATGGAAACTCAGAACGTTTCTGAATTGCTGGGTCTGCGAGGGGACACCTGCCTGCTATGGACCCCCTCCCTGGTTGTGCCTTCTCTAAACTTACAAAGTCAAAGCCCTTCACAGGGACAGGAAGTTTTCAAACTTCTTTTTAACAAGGCCCTTGACTTGACCTTCCCAAACAGTTTGGGAAGTTTCCTACTGCGTACCTCCTCGACTGCTGTTCTTCACATTGATAGTGTAAAGGCTACAACCAGAGTTCATGTTTAACACCATCCCTACACAGTCTACGTGCTCCAGGCTGAGCCCAAGTATCCAGGCTACTTGGCCAAGTGGAGCATTGCCGCGGATTCAGACTGCTGTCCTCAAAATAGTCAGCCAGAGAAATCTGTGCCAGGCCTAGGGAGGCCCATGGGAAAGGCATCTGGATCTGGATCTAACTGCACTGCCCCGAGTCCCTGTCCCTCAGTGACCCGCTGTGATACCGAGATTTCTGGATGGCATGCGGATGTCACCAGGAATGCCAGCTTTTGTCTGCCTTCCCTTGTTACCTTTGAACTGGGTGGTTTCGTCAGGGCCATCACAGAGGGCCCACTGCTCCGGGTCTGGAGTCATGGCCCAGGCCAGATAAAGATGGCAGATTCCCCTCTGTCATGGTGATTAGTGACCCGAGTGCGTTTTTACAACAAATCTCGTAACTCGGCACATAGCCTTGGGGAACCAAGAAAATTCCTGTGGGTTAGCACTGCAGCCTCACAGTGCCAGGGACCCGGGTTCGGTCCCAGCCTCGGGCGACTGTCTGTGTGGAGTTTGCACATTCTCCCCGCGTCTGCGTGGATTCCCTCTGGGTGCTCCGGTTTCCTCCCATGGCCCAAAGATGTACAAGTTAGGGTGAATTGGCCATGTTAAATTACCCCACTGGGTTCAGGGACGTGTAGATTGGGCAGGTTATGGTGGGATGGGTCTGGGTGGGATGCCCCAAGAGTCAGTGTGGACTTGTTGGGCCGAAGGGCCTGTTCCCACACTGTAGGGAATCTATGAAATCGATGGTGGTTTCTTGGTCACCAATACTCAATATTTATTCATTTCATTGAAGGGCCCCCCCCCAGCGGCTGGGCTAGGATTGGACCCCTGGCCTAGGAGCATGGGCCTGGGTTTTCAGTGCAGGGACCACTGCCTCCTCTTGAGCATTTCCCGATGGTGGCAGCTTGAATCCCAGTCAGAGTCTCACCTTGCAGCCTCAGGCGGGCAGTGTCCAACGGGTAGAATAAGGTCATCGCCGTGGCTCCCCCCTGGAACAGAAGAGGACACAGCCTGTGAAAATGGGCCCCGGTTTGAAGCGGCAGCTTCAGCTTCCAAGGGGTTTCACCCAGCAATTCCCAAGCCATTCTACATCAAAACCCCATCTTACACCCTTCATGTTAGGGCCCTTGGGGGTGCTGCTGAACAAAGAGACCTTGGGGTGCAGGTTCATAGTCCCTTGAAAGTAGAGTCGCAGGTAGACAGGATGGTGAAGGTAGCATTTGGAACAGTTGCCTTTCTTGGTCAGTGCACTGAGTATTGGGGTTGGGAGGGTCATGTTGAGGCTGTACAGGACACTGGTTCAGCCCCTTTTGGAATACTGCATTCAGTTCTGGTCTCCCCGCTACAGAAAATCAGTCACTCAGTCAGGTTGGCTGTCTGATCCATGATCCATGAGGATTTTCACAGGATCCTACTCACAATCCCATTGCTGCTCCTGCTACAGCTCCTCTGCTTCAGATCCCCTGCAACATCCACAGCACATGTCTGTGCTGTACTGTTCTATGTTCTATGTTCTATGTTCCCGCTCGGAATATGTCCGAGCCTGAGGGCTGTAGAGGATCCCATGGTCTTGTTCTATGTGGAACCTCTTGGTTCTGATGCTGAGTGACCGGATCCTCTTTGCTCATTCCCTGGTGCCTGCCCAAGTTTTAACAATATAGATCCATACATCCACCGTAATTATCCCTCTCACCTTAATCCTATGCTCTCTGGTTTCGGATTCCACTACCGTGAGAAAAAGCACGATCTAACCAGCTCACAGCACAAGTGGAATCTTCCTGTGCACAAAGTGGGCCATGTCTCCCATGCCACAACAGGGTCTGTAACACACAACCTGAGCCCACTGAACGGTGTCAATCCAGGCCTATCACTAGCTGGAGGCGGAGGGAGGATACACACTAGAGCTCTGCACTGGTGTGACACGTTATCCTAGGATCACAAGGTAGGCTACAGATAAGGCCATTTGGCCCTTCTGCATCCTAGCCAGCTGGGCCTTGCAGGACCCCTACAAACTGAGAGGTTTTGTTGGGGGGGGGGGTAGTGAGAGTGGGTGAGGGGGGTGCTGTGGTCAGTGCAGAGGTGAAGCTGGGGTCTTGTAGGTGGGGGAAGCAATCAGTCTCCAAGGATATAACAAGGTGTAGGGCTGGATGAACACAGCAGGCCGAGCACATCAAAGAAGCAGGAAAGCTGAAGTTTGGGCCTAGACCCATCTTCAGAAATTTCTGAAGAAGTGTCTTGACCCGAAAGGTCAGCTTTCCTGCTCAGTGTTCATCCAGCTCTACACCTTGTTATCTCAGATTCTCCAGCATCTGCAGCTCCTACTGTCTACAAAAAGCCCACACTTTGAACACAACAGGCCCCTTTGTGTGGCACAGACTGTGTTATACTGGGCTGACACCCACCCCAGAACCCGAACCGCAGTGGGAGTGCATTACCCTGGGCCTGAGAAACTGCCAATACATGTGAGGCTTGAAGACTGAACACTTTCTGTAGCCCCAATACAAAATACATTGTCCAGTAACCATGAGTATCCCTCAGTGGTGAGCACTGCAGCCTCACAGCGCCAGGGACCCGGGTTCGATTCCAGCCTCGGGCGACTGTCTGTGTGGAGTTTGCACATTCTCCCTGTGTCTGCATGGGTTTCCTCCGGGTGCTCCGGTTTCCTCCCACAGTCTAAAGGTGTGCAGGTTGGGTGGACTGGCCATGCTAAATTGCTCCATAGTGTGCAGGCTGGGTGGATTAGGCATGGGAAATGCAGGGTTATAGGGACAGGGTAGGTCTGGGTAGAAGGGTCTTCAGAGGGTTGGTGTGGACTTGACGGACCAAATGGCTTTTACTGCTCTGACGGATCTTCTATAAGATGCACAGTTAAACACCTTACGTAAACCGGGCTTTCAACAAGCTCTCCAGTCATACTCACTAGCTGAGCCGCCCCTGTAGTCTACAAGGGGCCCCACACCTTTCCCGCAGTCCAGGGTCATCCTGGCCATCTATGGGAGGTTAAAGCCCCAGGTCTTCACCGCTCAGGTCAGTCAGTGGATCCTGGGCTGGTGACGTTTACAGTCGAACAGGAGGTGGGAGTGGGATGAGATGGGAACGCTGTTGTCAGTGAGGTGCAGGGAGAGTTCCCACGGGGGTGGGGGGCAAAGAGGAAAGAGTGTTCAGGGCTATCCCCTCCACTCGAGGGGCTACATTAGTGTCGGCCAATGGGGTTTATTGTAGAGGGGTCTCCCTGCTGACATGAGGGGCTTTCAATAGGAAGCAACTTGAGCTGTTCCACCTTATAGAGGTTTATAAAACCATGAGGGGCCTGGATAGACAGAGTAGTCAAGGCCTTTTCCACAGGGTGAGGGAGCTCAAAACTAGAGGGGTATAGGTTTAAGGTGAGAGGAGAAAGATTTAAAAGGGACCTGAGGGGCAACATCTTAATGCAGAGAGCGGTGCGTGTATGGAATGAGCTGCCAGAGAAAGTGGTGGAGGCTGGTACAATTACAACATTTAAAAGGGACCTGGAATGGGTACATGAATAGGAACGGTTTAGAGGGATACGGGCCAAGTGCTGGCAAATGGACTAGATTTATTTAGGACTTCTGGTCGACATGGACGCATTGGACCCAAGGGTCTGTTTCTGTGCTGTACAGCTCTATGACTAGTCGCGAAATCACTAAAATACTCGTATGGATACCCCACACGGGGGTAACTACTGTGCTGAGGGGTACGTGAGCCTGGTTGTCTCCTGTTGTTCGGTATTTTGAGGATTGGAGTATAAGGACACTGTAGTTATACAAAACCCTGAGGACTGAGGGCAGATCTGGACACCATACATTAGGGAGCTTCCTGGAGGGGGTACAAAGTAGGTTTACAAGAATGGGGTTGTGAGGAGAGACTACACACATCAGGCCTGCTTTCTTTAGAATTTAGAGAGCTAAGGGGAGATCAGATTGTGGATCTTGAAGACTTCAATCTCAGCCTTAGCAACAGACCTTACCGAGGCAAGGCTAACTGACCAATCATTTCCTGTTCTTGTGCCTCCCTCCCTTCTTAAACAGAGATGTTACTTTACCCATTTTGAAGTGATTCCTGTCAGACCACAAGCAATGCCTTTCCAATCTCTTCAGCTTTCTCCTTCAGAGCCCTCTGGTCTGGGTGACTGATCCACCTTCAGGGTTCTCAGCTTCCTCAGCACTATCTCCTGAATGATTGCCACTACACTCACCACTGGCCCCCGACTCTCAAAGTTCTACTTTGGTACTGTGCGTCAGTTTTCATGCTGGAAGACACAGTATCTATTCAATTCCTCCACTATTTCTTAGTTCCCCATTACTGCTTCTCCAGACTCATTTTCCAAGCCTGCCTTTCTGTTAACTCATATTTCTTTTAAAAAGAACTCTTTGCAATCTGTTGCTAGATTGTTAGCTAGCTAACCCTCACATTTCGTCATCTCCCCGCTTATTGCTTCTCTCGTTACCCTCTGCTGGCTTTCAGAAAGGCTTCCCAATCCTCTGGCTCCCAATTAATCTTCACCACATGGTGTACTTTTGCCTTTTATTCTGATGCAGTCCCTGGCTTCCCTTGTTAGCCACGGTTGCCTCAGCCTCCCCTGAGCACATATCTCCTTCCTCAGGAGGGATTTCTGCTCTGCTGCACCTTGAGGCAGCCTTAGAGGTTTATAAAGTCATGAAGGGTACGTGTCTTTTCCCCAGAGTGGGGGAAGCTCAAGGCTGAGGGGAGAAAAGTTTAAAATTACACGAGGGACAACTTCTTTTTACACAGGTAGTGGTTCACGTGCGGAATATGCTTCCAGAGGAAGTGATGGATGAGGGGAGTTACAACTTTTAATAGATATTTGGATAAGTACATGGATAGGAAAGGTTTGGAGGGATACGGGCCAAGCACAGGCAGGTGGGGCTAGTTTAGTTTGGGACGACAGACAGCCTAGACTGAGGAATCTGTTTCTGTGCAGTACAGCTCTGTGACTGTGTTGACAAAAAACAGACAGTAGATAAAGATGATTCATCAACCAGTGGAAATAGTTTAAGAGCTAGGGGCCACTGTCTGAGAGTTAGGGCCAGATGATTCAGGAGACAGGGTCGGACGCACTTCTGCACACAAAGACCATACATACTGGGGCAGGATTACGTCATGTGGCCCATTAACTCTGCTCCACCACTTGATCATGGCTGATGTGTTTCTCAACCCCATTCTCTTGCTTCTCCCCATAAACTTTGATTTTCTTACTAATCCAGAACCTATCTAGGTCTCAAATATACTCAATACTGAATGGAACCCTCTTCCAAAAATGGCAGTGGATGCAGGATTAGTTATTAACATTACATGTGAGGAAATGTGCAGGAGGGCGTCTCAGGAGCAGCACCAGGCATACCTGAAAATGAGGTGTCAACCTGGTGAAGCCACCAATCAGGACTACTTGCACGCCAAACAGGGAAAGCAGCAAGTGATAGACAGATCTCAGCGATCCCACAACCAAAAGATCAGTTCTGAGCTCTACAGTCCTGCTACATCCAGTGTGAATGGTGGTGGACAATTAAACAACTCACTGGAGGAGGGGGCTCCACAAATATCCCCATCCTCAATGATGGACAACCCCAGTGCATCGGTACAAACGATAAGGCTGAAGCATTCGCAGCAATCTTCAGCCGGAAGTGCCAAGTGGATGATCCATCTTGGCCTCCTCCAGTGGTCTCCAGCATCACAGATAGCAGTCTTCACTCCACATGATATCAGGAAACAGTTGGAGACACTGGATACTGCAAAGGCTATGGGACCTGACAACATTCCACCAACAGTACTGAAGACTTGTGTTCCTGTACTTGCCACTCCCCGAGCCAAGCTGTTCCAGTACAGTTACAACACCGGTATCTACCCAGCAATGTGGAAAATTGCCCCCAAGTGTCCTGTACACAAAAAGCAGGAAAAAATCCAACCCGGCCAATTACTGCCCCATCAGCCTCCTCTCGATCATCAGTAAAGTGATGGAATGTGTCACTAACAGTACTATCAAGCACCACCTGCTCACATATAACCTGGTCAGCGACGCCCAGTTTGGGTTCTGCCAGGGCAACTCAGCTCCCTATCTCATTACAGCCTTGGTTCAAACATGGAGAAAGGAGCTGAAGTCCAGAGGTGAGGCGAGAGTGACTGCCTTTGACTTTAAGGCTGCATTCAACCGAATGTGGCATCATGGAGCCCTGGCAAAACTGGAATCGAGGGGTATCAGGGGGCAGACTCTCCAGTGGTTGGAGTCACACCTGACACATAAGGAGGAGGTTGTGGTTGTTGGAGGTCAATCATCTCAGCTCCGAGACATCTCTGTGGGAGTTCCTCAGGGTAGTGTCCTAGGCCCAACCATCTTCAGCTGCTTCATCAATAACATTCCCTCCATCATAAACTCAGAAGTGAGAATATTCACTGATGATGCGCAATGTTCAGCACAATTCGTGATACCTCAGATACTGAAGCAGTCCGTGTTCAAATGCAACAAGATCTGGATAATATCCAGGCTTGGGCTGACAAGTGGCATGTAACATTCACACCACACAAATGCCAGACTATAACCATCACTAACAAGAGACAATCTAACCACCATCCCTTGACATTCAATGGTGTTACCATCACTGAATCCCCCGCTATCAATATCCTGGGGGTTACCATTGACCAGAAACTCAACCGGACTCACCACATAAACATAGTGGCTACAAGAGCAGGTCAGAGGCTAGGAATACTGCGGCGTGAAAATCACCTCCTGACTCCACAGAATCTGTCCACCATCTACAAGGCACAAGTCAGGAGTGTGACGGAGCACTCCCCACTTGCCTGGGCCTAAATCCAGAAGCATTAACTCCCTCCACCACTGATACTCAGTAACAGCAGTGTGTACTTAAGGTGAGACAACAGCACAGAGGTATCATCACTGGACTGTTAATCCAAAGACCCAGATTAGCATTCTGGGGACCTGGGTTTGAATCCCACCACGGCAGATGGTGGCATCTGAATCCAATAAAAATCTGGAATTAAGAATCTAATGATGGCCACGAATCCATTGCTGATTGTCAGAAAAATCCATCTGGATCACTAATGTCCTTCAGGGAAGGAAATGTGCCATCATTATTGGTCTGGCCTACATGTGACTCCAGACCAACAGCAAAGTGGTCGACTCTTAACTGCCTGCTGGGCAATTAGGGATGGGCAATAAGTGCTGCCTGACCAGCGACAACTTCATCCTGTGAAAGTTTAATTTTATAAATTCTATCTAGAGGATGCAGTGCAGAAGTTCACCAAAGATACTCACACAGCACTTTCCAAACTCAGGACTATATTCATCTCGAAGGATGAAGTCAGCAAATACATGAGAACACCAACACCTAAAGTTCCCATCCAAACCGCCATCCTGACTTGGAAATGCATCGCCATTCCACTCAAGTTCCAGGAATTCCCTCCCTCAGGGCATTGCGGGTCACCCTACAGCGTCTGGGCTGCAGCGGTTCAAGGAGGCAGCTCACCACCACCTTGTCAAGGGGCAACTAGGGACGGGCGATAAATGCTGGGCCCGGCCAGCGACGCCCATGTCCCACAGGTGAATAAATAAGAAAATAAGAGATAAGTGCTTGTTGGGCAAAGGTGTTAAGGGGCACGGGGCAAAGTCAGGAAGGTAGGGTTAGGCCCCAGATCAGCCATGGTATCGCCGAATGGTGCAGCAGGCTTGTGGGGCTGAATGGCCCCCTCCCAAGTCCCAGAGTGAGTGAAGCTTGAGGTGAGGGCAATCTTCATGTGCCCCCCCCCCAAGCCAGGTTCCCACATTCCAAACCTGCAGCCCATTAGAAACAAAACCCACTTCATGCCAATTATTGGACAAAATGCACAACCGTTTCAGGCAGATACTATCCCACCCACTGTCAGCGTGGCAGGGGGTCACAGGGCAGGCAGGGGGACAGGCGCTGCATTGCTGTGCCTCCTACTCCGGGCAGCCTGCACACTTACCGCTGCCCCGGCCACAGCGTGAACCAGGCCCTCATAGGAAAAGGCCGGGCCCGCCGGCAGCCCCGGGCTCCCTTTCATCCCCTGGCCCAGGAGGAAGTGTCCTTCCCGGGGAACGCGACGCTCACACCCAGCTCCAGCTGGCACAATGGATACACCCAGCGTCCGCGCCTCCTGATTGGCCACCGCCTCAGGGAGCAGCATTCCGCTCCCATTCTCCTATTGGACGGCAGCCCGCGCGCTCAGCAGCGGAAGCACTTCATTGGTTACGTCGTACCGCCGCTTACGTTCCATTGGTTAGATCTGGTGTCAGTCACGGCTCCGGATGCTGTGATTGGCTCGGCTTCTTACAAAGCGACAAGGAGAGGATAATCAGCCGACACGGGGGGACCTGGGCATCTCCGACACTGGGACCTGGGCATCTCCGACACTGGGACCTGGGCATCGCCGACACTGGGGCCTGGGCATCTCCGACACTGGGGGACCTGGGCATCTCCGACACTGGGACCTGGGCATCGCCGACACTGGGACCTGGGCATCGCCGACACCGGGACCTGGGCATCTCTGACACTGGGGGACCTGGGCATCGCCGACACGGGGGGACCTGGGCATCTCCGACACGGGGGCCTGGGCATCGCCGACACGGGGGGACCTGGGCATCGCCGACACGGGGGGACCTGGGCATCGCCGACACGGGGGGACCTGGGCATCTCCGACACTGGGACCTGGGCATCGCCGACACGGGGGGACCTGGGCATCGCCGACACGGGGGGACCTGGGCATCTCCGACACGGGGGCCTGGGCATCGCCGACACGGGGGGACCTGGGCATCGCCGACACGGGGGGACCTGGGCATCTCCGACACGGGGGGACCTGGGCATCGCCGACACGGGGGGACCTGGGCATCTCCGACACGGGGGGACCTGGGCATCTCCGACACTGGGACCTGGGCATCGCCGACACTGGGGGACCTGGGCATCGCCGACACTGGGGGACCTGGGCATCTCTGACACGGGGGGACCTGGGCATCTCCGACACTGGGACCTGGGCATCGCCGACACTGGGGGACCTGGGCATCGCCGACACTGGGGGACCTGGGCATCTCTGACACTGGGACCTGGGCATCTCCGACACTGGGGGACCTGGGCATCTCCGACACTGGGGGACCTGGGCATCGCCGACACTGGGGCCTGGGCATCTCCGACACTGGGGGACCTGGGCATCTCCGACACTGGGACCTGGGCATCTCCGACACTGGGGGACCTGGGCATCTCCGACACTGGGGGACCTGGGCATCGCCGACACTGGGGCCTGGGCATCTCCGACACCGGGACCTGGGCATCTCTGACACTGGGGGACCTGGGCATCGCCGACACTGGGGGACCTGGGCATCTCCGACACTGGGACCTGGGCATCTCCGACACTGGGGGACCTGGGCATCGCCGACACTGGGGCCTGGGCATCTCCGACACTGGGACCTGGGCATCGCCGACACTAGGACCTGGGCATCTCCGACACTGGGGGACCTGGGCATCTCCGACACTGGGGGACCTGGGCATCTCCGACACTGGGACCTGGGCATCTCTGACACTGGGGGACCTGGGCATCGCCGACACTGGGGCCTGGGCATCTCCGACACTGGGACCTGGGCATCGCCGACACTAGGACCTGGGCATCTCCGACACTGGGGGACCTGGGCATCTCCGACACTGGGGGACCTGGGCATCGCCGACACTGGGGCCTGGGCATCTCCGACACTGGGGGACCTGGGCATCTCCGACACTGGGGGACCTGGGCATCGCCGACACTGGGGCCTGGGCATCTCCGACACTGGGGCCTGGGCATCTCCGACACGGGGGGACCTGGGCATCGCCGACACTGGGGCCTGGGCATCTCCGACACGGGGGGACCTGGGCATCGCCGACACGGGGGGACCTGGGCATCTCCGACACGGGGGGACCTGGGCATCTCCGACACTGGGACCTGGGCATCGCCGACACTGGGGGACCTGGGCATGTCCGACACGGGGGGACCTGGGCATCTCCGACACTGGGACCTGGGCATCTCCGACACTGGGGGACCTGGGCATCTCCGACACTGGGGGACCTGGGCATCTCCGACACTGGGACCTGGGCATCTCCGACACTGGGGCCTGGGCATCTCCGACACGGGGGGACCTGGGCATCGCCGACACTGGGGCCTGGGCATCTCCGACACGGGGGGACCTGGGCATCTCCGACACTGGGACCTGGGCATCTCCGACACTGGGGGACCTGGGCATGTCCGACACGGGGGGACCTGGGCATCTCCGACACTGGGACCTGGGCATCTCCGACACTGGGGGACCTGGGCATCGCCGACACTGGGGGACCTGGGCATCGCCGACACTGGGGGACCTGGGCATCTCTGACACGGGGGGACCTGGGCATCGCCGACACTGGGGGACCTGGGCATCGCCGACACTGGGGGACCTGGGCATCGCCGACACTGGGGGACCTGGGCATCTCTGACACGGGGGGACCTGGGCATCTCCGACACTGGGACCTGGGCATCGCCGACACTGGGGGACCTGGGCATCGCCGACACTGGGGGACCTGGGCATCTCTGACACTGGGACCTGGGCATCTCCGACACTGGGGGACCTGGGCATCTCCGACACTGGGGGACCTGGGCATCGCCGACACTGGGGCCTGGGCATCTCCGACACTGGGGGACCTGGGCATCTCCGACACTGGGACCTGGGCATCTCCGACACTGGGGGACCTGGGCATCTCCGACACTGGGGGACCTGGGCATCGCCGACACTGGGGCCTGGGCATCTCCGACACCGGGACCTGGGCATCTCTGACACTGGGGGACCTGGGCATCGCCGACACTGGGGGACCTGGGCATCTCCGACACTGGGACCTGGGCATCTCCGACACTGGGGGACCTGGGCATCGCCGACACTGGGGCCTGGGCATCTCCGACACTGGGACCTGGGCATCGCCGACACTAGGACCTGGGCATCTCCGACACTGGGGGACCTGGGCATCTCCGACACTGGGGGACCTGGGCATCTCCGACACTGGGACCTGGGCATCTCTGACACTGGGGGACCTGGGCATCGCCGACACTGGGGCCTGGGCATCTCCGACACTGGGACCTGGGCATCGCCGACACTAGGACCTGGGCATCTCCGACACTGGGGGACCTGGGCATCTCCGACACTGGGGGACCTGGGCATCGCCGACACTGGGGCCTGGGCATCTCCGACACTGGGGGACCTGGGCATCTCCGACACTGGGGGACCTGGGCATCGCCGACACTGGGGCCTGGGCATCTCCGACACTGGGGCCTGGGCATCTCCGACACGGGGGGACCTGGGCATCGCCGACACTGGGGCCTGGGCATCTCCGACACGGGGGGACCTGGGCATCGCCGACACGGGGGGACCTGGGCATCTCCGACACGGGGGGACCTGGGCATCTCCGACACTGGGACCTGGGCATCGCCGACACTGGGGGACCTGGGCATGTCCGACACGGGGGGACCTGGGCATCTCCGACACTGGGACCTGGGCATCTCCGACACTGGGGGACCTGGGCATCTCCGACACTGGGGGACCTGGGCATCTCCGACACTGGGACCTGGGCATCTCCGACACTGGGGCCTGGGCATCTCCGACACGGGGGGACCTGGGCATCGCCGACACTGGGGCCTGGGCATCTCCGACACGGGGGGACCTGGGCATCTCCGACACTGGGACCTGGGCATCTCCGACACTGGGGGACCTGGGCATGTCCGACACGGGGGGACCTGGGCATCTCCGACACTGGGACCTGGGCATGTCCGACACGGGGGGACCTGGGCATGTCCGACACTGGGACCTGGGCATGTCCGACACTGGGACCTGGGCATCGCCGACACTAGGACCTGGGCATCTCTGACACTGGGTCCTGGTCATCTCTGACACTGGGGGTCCTGGGCATCTCCGACACGGGGATCTGGGCATTGCCGACACTGGGACCTGGGCATCGCCGACACTGGGAGCTGGGCATTGCCAACATGGGAACCTGGGCATCTCCGACACTGGGGGACCTAGGCATCGCCAACACTGGGGGACCTGGGCATTGCCGTCAGGGGGACCTGGGCATCGCCGACAGCAGGACCTGGGCATCGTCGACACGCGGACCTGGGCATCGCCGACACTGGGGGACCTGGGCATCGCCGACACTGGGACCTGGGCATCTCCGACACTGGGGGACCTGGGCATCGCCGACACTGCGGGGCCTGGGCATCTCCAACACGGGGAGCCTGGGCATCGCTGACACGGGGACCTGGGCAATAGCCGACACTGGGACCTGGGCATTGCCGACACTGGGAGCTGGGCATTGCCAACATGGGAACCTGGGTATCTCCGACACTGGGGGACCTGGGCATCGCCAACACTGGGGGACCTGGGCATTGCCGTCAGGGGGACCTGGGCATCACTGACATTGGGACCTGGGCATCGCCGACAGCAGGACCTGGGCATCGGCGACACGGGGACCTGGGCATCGCCGACACTGCGGGGCCTGGGCATCTCCAACACGGGGAGCCTGGGCATCGCTGACACGGGGACCTGGGCAATAGCCGACACTGGGACCTGGGCATTGCCGACACTGGGAGCTGGGCATTGCCAACATGGGAACCTGGGTATCTCCGACACTGGGGGACCTGGGCATCGCCAACACTGGGGGACCTGGGCATCACTGACATTGGGACCTGGGCATCGCCGACAGCAGGACCTGGGCATCGGCGACACGGGGACCTGGGCATCGCCAACACTGGGGGACCTGGGCATCGCCGACACTGGGACCTGGGCATCTCCGACACTGGGGGACCTGGGCATCGCCGACACTGCGGGGCCTGGGCATCTCCAACACGGGGAGCCTGGGCATCGCTGACACGGGGACCTGGGCAATAGCCGACACTGGGACCTGGGCATCGCCGACACTGGAGCCTGAGCATCGCTGACACGGGGACCGGGGCATCTCCGACACTGGGGGGCCTGGGCATCTCCGACACGGGGAGCCTGGGCATCGCTGACACGGGGACCTGGGCATATCCAACACTGGGACCTGGGCATCGCCGACACGGTGACGTGGGCGCCTCTGACACTGGGGGACCTGGGCATCGCTGACACGGGGATGTGGGTATCTCTGACATGGGAACCTGGGCATCTCCGACACTGGGGCCTGGGCATTGCCGACACTGGGAGCTGGGCATCTCCGACACTGGGACCAGGGCATCGCCGACACGGGGACCTGGGCAATATGGGTCTGGGTATCACTGACACTGGGACCTGGGTAATAGCAGGACCTGGGACCTGGGCATCGCCGACACTGGGACCTGTGCATCGCCGACAGGGGGACCTGGGCATTGCCGACACTGGGACTTGGGCGTCTCTGACACTGGGGGACCTGGGCATCACCGACACTGGGGTCTGGGTGAAAGCAGAGCTGGGGTCCTGGACACCATGTGGGCAGTCTGTAGCCCCTAGTTGCATTCTCTGTGACAATGCCTTGGCCGTTTAGAATTGTCTTGTGTACAAATCACCATTTTTGCTGAAATTGTTGTGAAGATTTGAAATTTGACATTCTTGCACATGTGCTGATGTGAGCAAACTTTGACAGCATGTCTTCCAGTTCACACACTGCACTATTAACTAGATGTCCTTTAGATTAGATTAGATTAGATTCCCTACAGTGTGGAAACAGGCCCTTCGGCCCAACAAGTCCACACCGCCCCTTGAAGCATCCCACCCAGACCCATCCCCCTATAACCCACACACCTCTGAACACTACAGACAATTTAGCATGGCCGATCCACCTAGCCTGCACATCTTTGGACTGTGGGAGGAAACCGGAGCACCCGGAGGAAACCCATGCAGACACGGGGAGAATGTGCAAACTCCACACAGACAGTCACCCGAGGCTGGAGTCGAACCTGGGTCCCTGGTGCTGTGAGGCTGCAGTGCTAACCACTGAGACACCGTGCTTTATGTGATTTAAGCACCAGTCTGTAAACGAACGAGAACCCCCACCTGATCAAAGCTGCTAGAGATGGTTGTGAAGTGTAATCTAGCCAGTGTCGTCCACATCGGGAGAGGAATTATTAAAAAGACGCACAAGGTAGAGAGTGAGTGAACACAGAACGAGGATCTGGTTCAGCAGTGGTCTTTCCCAACCTGGCCTTACATGTACAGGACACTCAAGATCCTCAGGAACCACCCTCCCATCATCAAGCAGGAGGCAACTCACTTATCCCTCTCTCTCTGCTGCCCACTTAAGTAAGAAGAAGCACGGAACAGGCCCTTCAGCCCAACTTGTTCATGCTGTCCCTGTTTTCTAAACTGAGCTAGTCCTATTCACCTGCATTTGGCCCATACCCCTCTAACATTTTCCTATTCATGTACCTGTCCAAATGTCCCTCCCACAGGTAACACCTCCACCACTTCCTCTGGCAGCTCATCCCTTACACACACCACCCTCTGTGTGAAAAAGCTACGCCTCGGG
This sequence comes from Stegostoma tigrinum, assembly GCF_030684315.1. Classification (NCBI taxonomy): domain Eukaryota; kingdom Metazoa; phylum Chordata; class Chondrichthyes; order Orectolobiformes; family Stegostomatidae; genus Stegostoma; species Stegostoma tigrinum. The sequence goes on from NC_081391.1 coordinate 6,944,892, forward strand.
TCCAGTTTACATTTTTCTCCTCTCCGCTACCTTGGGAAAAAGATCTTGGCCACTCAGCCTCTCCACGCCCCTCATGATTTTATACACCTCCATAAGGTCACTCCTCAAACTCCTACACTCCAGTGAAAAAAAACCCAGCCTGTCATTAATACGCAAACCCTCCAGTCTCCATTAACATCCTTGTAAATCCTTTTTTGCAGCCTTTCCATTTTAATAACATCCTTCCTTTAGCCGGGCAACCAGAAGGGTACTCAGTACTCCAAATGTGGCCTTAGCGATGTCTAGTACAGCCGTAACAAGACATCCTGTACTCAATACCCTGACTGATGTAGGCAAGCACGCCAAACGCCTGTTTCACCACCCTGTCTATGTGTGATTTCACTTTCAAGGGACTTCGTACCTGCAGCCCAGGTCTCTGAGGAAACCAAAGGAAATTGTTGTTCTTTTCAATCATTTAATTAGTAATGCAACAAGAAAACAAAACCAGAGAGTCTTCCGAAACAAAATATTATGCAATGAACATGCAACATTCAACATCAAACAACATCCAATGTCAACAAAGGGTAACATATCCTTCCATCAAATGCCTTTGGAAGATTAACGGTCAAACAATGAAAGATTGTGAAAGGTGATACCCCTGTTAAAGTTCATCCAGGAAGGGTATGTTGATGAGTCTGCCACTGACTGCCATCGACTTAGTGCCTGAAGCAAATTTCTCGGCTGCCTGTAAACACAGAACTAGAAAGTTAGGGGTAGTTGAAAGTTAGAGCTGCAGATGCTGGAGAATCTGAGGTAACAAGGTCTAGAGCTGGATGAACACAGCAGGCCAAGCAGGATCAGAGGAGCAGGAAAGCTGACGTTTCGGACCTAGACCCTTCTTCAGAAATGGGCCATTTGTAAAGAAGGGTCTAGGCCCGAAACATCAGCTTTCCTGCTCCTCTGATCCTGCTTGGCCTGCTGTGTTCAAACAGCTCTACAACTAGAAAGTTAGGGTCTGGATTTGCAAAGCCTGACATCAGAGGTCTCCAGTTCAGGCAGCTGCAGATCAAGGAGAAACCTGCACTTCTTCAGCATCTCAGGGCACCTCGATTATTTCTGTAGCTAATAAAGTCTTTTCCTGAAGCATGGCCAATACTTATTTTCTCTGAAATTACAAGTTTGCGGAGGAAACTCCCACAAACAACACTGTGATAACAACCAAATAAATCATCAGTTTGTTGTGATGTTGATTGAGGGGTAAATGTTGGCCAGGACGATGGTGGCTGATGACCCATATTTCTTTCAAATGGCACCATGGGATCTTTTTTACTGGCACTGCAGTCAGATGATGCTTCAATTTAATGTTCCATTAAATGAATGGCATCTACTCACTGGAGCACAGAATAGAATCCTTCCAGTCCAGAAAGAGGCCATTTGGCCCATTGAGTCTGCACTTGCCCTCCAAAGAGCATCCCACCCCCACCTCGCCCTCGGCTGTATCCCCGCATTTCCCCTGGCTAACCGCCCCTAGCCTAAACATCCCTGGACACTATGGGGCAATTTGGCATTGCCACCTAACCTGCGCACCATTGGACTGTGGGAGGGAACCCAAGCAGACATGGGGAGAACAAGCAAACTCCACACAGACAGTCACCCACGTTTGGAATCTAATCCGGGTCCCGGCGCTGTGAGGCAGCAGTGCAAACCACTGAGCTACCCATTAATCTACATTAACGTTTGCATCATCTACATTTTGTAAACAGATCCCTGGGGAACAACGTGAACTCATAAATGTCTGGGTCACAGGCTGAGCATGAACACTGAGCGACAACTAGCATTGAGAGACCCACTTCAATGATGCAAACTCCATCTGAAGACTATGGTTGTGGAAGGTCCCTCTGACCTCTCCCTGAATTCTCTCACATGATGATGACTGCCATCTCTTTTTGCCCCGTGGTCCCTTTACCCTGAAGAACACTCAGAAGGCAATGCATTAATGTTCCTGTCTTGGTTTGTACTCACTTTTACCACATCCTTCTTACTAATCTCTTTGATCTGGTCGACAGCAGATACAGGTGAGATGTAGGTCCCAGTTGTGAGAATCTGCAGGCCCATCTCCTCCAGTAGGGTATCAAGTGTTTCCATTGCCATCAGATTGCACACTATCAACTGATTCCTGTACAATGGGGTTAGAAATGGAAACAAAATTAGTCAGGGCAAATGTTATTCCAGCATTTCCAGAAGCAGGGCTGATCACAGTATGTACTTCAATGACTTGGACGAGGGGATCGAAAGCAATATTTCCAAGTTTGCTGATGACACAAAGCTAGGTGGGACTGAGAGTTATGAGGAGGAAGCAAAGAGACCGCAGAGTGAAACTAAAACAGAAGTTGCTGACCGGTTTCTGATTTCCCAGGCATCAGGAAAATACTTTATTAGCTACCGAGGTACCCTGAGATGCTGAGGAAGTGCAGGTTTCTTTGGTTTTATTTTTGTTTAAACTTTGGGGAGATCTGGTCAAGCTGAGCAAGCACATGGCAGATGCAGTAGATCTTGGCTGAGTGTGAAGTTATACACTTTGGTGTGGAAATCAAACAAGCAGCGTATTAATTAAATGATGATCTATTGGGAGGTGTGGTTGTACAAAGGGACCTGGGTGTTCTTGTACACCAGGCATTGAAGGCGCAGCAAGCAATTAGGGAGGAAAATGGTAGATTGGCTTTCATTGCAGTGGGATTTGAATTGAGAGGTAGGGATATCTGACTGCAGTTATTCAGGGATTTGGTCAGGTTTCGGTGTCCCTACCTGAGAAAGGATACGATTCCCACAGAAGGAGCGCAGTGGACGTTCACTCGGGTGATATTGAGGATGTCCCATGTGAAGATTGGTTTGACGCAGCCACTGCTACCTAGAGGTCAGAAGGTTGGGGGGGTGGCGGTGTGATTGAAATATATAAAATTCTAACAGGGACTAGGCAGACTGGATACAGGGAGGAGGTTTCCTCTGATTGGGGGAGTTTAGAAACAGGAGACCCCCATGTCAGGACTGAGATCAGGAAACATTTCTTTACTCAGAAGGTGGTCAGCCTCACACAGGAGACCAGGTCACTGAGTATATTCAAGAAAGGTGCGAGTATGGGACGAGCTGCCAGAGGAAGTGGTGGAGGCTGGTACAATGACAATATCTGGATGGGGACATGAACAGGAAGAGTTTACAGGGATATGCTGACAAGTGGGACTAGGTCAGACTTGGATGTCTGGTCAGCCTGGACAATTTGGACTGAAGGGTCTGTTTCCATGCTCTACGACTCTAAGGAGGTCAAACATTTTCTGGATATTAAAGTTATCAAGAGATACAGGTGGGAAGTGGGAATATGGCGTTGAGGTGGAGGATCAGCCATGATCGTATTGAATGGGGGAACAGGCTCCAAGGGCTGAATGGCCTACTCCTGCTCCTAGTCTCGAGGCAAACATTCCCTTCGGTTTCTAACGGGTGTTGCAGATTGTGGGATTGAGCCCTGCTTCAGAGCAGAGATCAGACATGGAGATTTAGGCTGCCTCCTAGGGTAGACTCCCACACCCCCAACCCAGGATTGAGGGTGGCTTGCTTCCACTCCAACACAACGGGGTCTGAGATGTCAGCAAACTCTGCCCCCTGTTGGGCAGGTGGTATTTGAGGGGTTGGGTGGTTTAGAAGCACCCTGCAACAACCTCTCCACCCAATGAAATCTCTCCGTGCGGTTGGCATCTTTTCCATCTCATTTGATCATGGCCACGGGCTCTCATCAGTCAGTGGTGGATGTTTGACCTCTTCAGGGAAGATCTGAGGACAATCTCTGAAGTTTTGTTTTTATTCACTCATTGGTCATGGTCGTCGCTGGCTGGGCCCAGCATTTATTGCCCGTCCCTAGTTGCCCCATGAGAAGGTGGGGGTGAGCTGCCTTCTTGAACCATTACAGTCGACCTGCTGTGGGTGACCCACAATGTCCTTAGGGAGGGAATTCCAGGATTTTGACCCAGCAACACTGAAGGAATGGTGATGTATTTCCAAGTTGGAATTGTGAATGGCTTGGTGGGGAACTCGCAGGGGTGCTGTTCCCATGTATCTGCTGCTTTTGTCCCTATCGATGGAAGTGATGATGGGCTTGAAAGGTGCTGCCTGAGGATCTCTAGTGAGTTTCTGCGTTGCCCCTTGTAGATAGTACACACTGCTGCTACTGAGCATCGGTGGTGGAGGGAACAGAAGCTTGTGGATGTGGGGCCAAACAAATGGGCTGCTTTGTCCTGGATGGTGTCAAGTTCCTCGAGCTGGAGCTGCCCCATCCGGGCAAGTGGGGAGTATTCTATCACACTCCTGACTTGTGCCTTGTAGATGGTGGACAGGCTTTGGGGACTCAGGAGGTGAGTTACTCGCTGCAGTATTCCCAGCTTCTGGCCTGCTCTTGTAGCCAATCTGTTAATGTGGTGAGTCCAGTTGAGTTTCTGGTCAATGGTAATCCCCAGGATATTGGTAGCGAGGGATTCAGTGATGGTATCGCCAATGAATGACTGTTGTCTTCCTGACAGTCTCCTGCTGTGACTGAGTTCCCAGTCATGATGTTGCTTTGGTAAGTTTGGTGTTAGGCACATGATCAACATGTACCCCACCCCATGGACATGGTTTCCAGTGATTAGCACCAATGTCCTTTAGGGAAGGAAACTGCCATCCTTACCTGATCTGACCTACATGTGACTCCAGACCCACTGCAACGTGTTTTACTCTTACTGAGCAATTAGGGATGGGCAAGAAATGCTGCCTAAAAGCAACACCCTCATCTCGTTAACGAATAAAGAAGAAAAACCAGCAGCTTAGTGTCGGAGGAGGTTGGGGAGCAGAGTGTGAGCAAGATGGATTTAGAGAGGACACTGCTACAGGAAAACCTCTCCTCTCTGTAACTGGAGGCTAGTGATACTGCTCCAGAGCTCCACGGTCATTGAGAAATCAAATAGCCTCATTACATTATGACAGAGAGAGGTAGAATGGGGGCAGAGTGGTGAAGGGGATCCACTTTAAAAGACGAAGGGATCTTTGATGGCGCAGATTTTGAGGGCTGCAGTAAATGACAAAAAGGGATGTGTTGTCGGTGATTTCGCCTCTCATGTCTCTTGGGGACAGATGCGAGAGATTTGGGGAAACGGTAGTTTATGCTGTATGAGGTAAAGGTCGTTAGAAAGCTGACCTGAGTCAAGGCCTTGCCATGGAGAAAGAGAATAAATCTCCACCCCATTTGCCCAACCCCATTTCCTGAGACTCATGTTGAATTTGAACATTGCCTAGATATGTTCCTTGTGCTTTCAGAACACAGGTCTCTGCATAAGGATTTACCAATCCACAGAGAGACTACAACACCCCCATTCACCCTTTTGCTGAAGGGAGGTGAGGATTATGTTATCCGGGCTGTTGCAGGCAGGAAGGTGAAGTCAAGGCCACAGTTATATCTGCCATAGTCTCACTGAATGGGTTTTCAAGGGCCGAATGACCTAATCCTGCTGCTACATACTGGACCAAACTGGCTTTCTAGTCTCTAATACAAAACACACTCATTCAGGAACATCAAAAGCAACATCTTCTCTTCGCTCTGGAATCAGACACTGGATATGAGCTGCCCCCTACTTACTTTCCTCTCTCGATGTCTTCCTCACTTATCTTGCCATCAGCCACATGTTTGACGTGAGACACAGCAGCATGGATAACCTGCAACATCAAACTCATCGATCGGGTGAACAGGCACTTTTATTCAGCCACCCGTTAGATGCACTCAATCCCCAGCCGGCATATTAACTACAGGCATAAGAGGCGCACAGGACGGAAACAAATGCGAGCTGGGGTTCCTGGTCCTGAGGCAAGGACACTGCCACTGAGCCACAAGACCAGACCCAGCCCAACCCTGACGGCAATCAGCAGTCACTCAAACAAAGGTCTCAGCAAGGATCCACCGGGCAGTCATTGGGTCCACTCCCAATGAGAATTAGCTCAGATTTCTCGATTACTCAGGTGGTGACAATACCGCTACCATGCCTACCCATCCCGGCTGATAGCAGGATTCCCAGTCAGATGGGATTCCGAGCCACAAACTGCTGCTGGGCATCATTCCCCATGAACTGCACAATCTGTTAATAGGAGTCTCACCTGCATACTTAAGGTCTGCTTACGCTGACAATTACTCACATCTCCAGGTATTGCGAAGGTAGTACATGGCTATCTCTACTCCCTCCTGTTGGCGTATCCACAGCTCAGGGCTTTATCTTCCTGCAATTCTGATTTTTTTTGTTTGTGGAACGCTTTGCCAGCGGAGGTGGTAGAGGCAGGCATGATAGTGTCATTTAAGATGTACCTAGACAGATACACGAATGGGCAGGGAGCAGAGGGATATAGATCCTTGGAAAATAGGTGACAGGTTTAGATAGAGGGTCTGGATCAGCACAGGCTTGGAGGGCCGCAGGGCCTGTTCCTGTGCTGTAATTTTCTTTGTTCTTTTGTTCTAATTTTTATCTCCCACTTCTGCTGAATTTCTTCAGCATGGATTTCCTGAGCCCAAGCCGCCCAAAACAAGTGAAAGGTAAGTTCTGTGAGCAGCCTGCATTGTCAAACAAACTGAATTCAATTCAACATATATCAGGAGGAGGCCATTCAGCCCTACAAGTCTGTTCAGTAAGATCACAGTTGATCTGATGGTGACCTCACAATCCCACACGGGCTCAACCCAATGATTAACAAGAATCTATCTCTTTCTCTATGGTTGGGGGAGGGTGAAGAAGTTTTCTGTTATACATCTGGCACGCCTCGTCCCAGATACCTGGGCAGGTTTCTAATTGTTGATTGGAAAAATGTTCCTTGTGTTTAAAACTTACTTTCCAATGTATATTTGTGTTATCTGCAAATACAGTAATCATACCTCTGTCCCTTCATCTAGGCAGTGCAGAAAGAGGCTGTTTGGCCCATCAAGTCTGCACCGACCCTCTAAAGAAAATCCCATCTGCAGCCAGCCCCTACCCTATCCCTACATTTGCCACGGCTAACCCACCTAGCCTACACATCCCTGGACAGCATGGGTAATTTCTCATGGCCAATCCACCCTACCCTGCACGTCTTCGGACTGTGGGAAGGAACCGGAGCACCCGGAGGAAACCCACGCAGACACGGGGAGAATGTGCAACCTCCACACAGACAGCCACCCGAGGGTGGAATCGAACCCAGGACCCTGGCACTGTGAGGCTGCAGTGCTAACCACTGAGCCAACATGCCACCCAGTTCTAAACTGTTGATGTCCCAGCAATGATGCCTAATGCACACCATTTAATACACCTTATCAACCTGAGATAGACCCATCTGTAGTTAATCTCCATTTACTGTTAGGCCTGAACTTTTATTTTATGAAGTCACCTGATGAAGGGACCGTGTTCTGAAAGCTTGTGATTTCAAATAAACCTGTTGTACAATAACCTGGTGTGGTGTGACTTTTGACTATTTTCAAGAAGGAGGTAAATATAGCTTTTGTAGCTGAGAGGATCAAGGAATACGTGGGGAGGGGGTGATGAGGGCATTGAGCTCAATGATCAGCCATGACCATAGTGAACAGTACAGCTGGCTTGAGGGGCCGAATGGTCTATTCCTGCTTCTATACTCCTAACTTTCAGTTCAACCATAGAGAAAGCACACCATATTGCAGCAATGAGATTTCTTTCCCCTGTCATTGTACTATAGGCTCCTGCATACAGCATAAACTGGATTGGCACTTCCAAAGAGCATTTTGTACATGACCCTATGTTGTGGTGAGGACACAACAAGGTGGTTAAGTGAGAGGGATCTGGTAACATTGGAATGATCAACAAGGAGTGTAGTAGGGTTACGGCAGCATCCTAATGTTAGAGACGTGCTTTTAATCCCATTCAGAGCAGTGTACGTGGCTAACGTTATCAATTCCGCTTCGGATATCATCAGGCCTTCTCGATTTGTCTAAGAACGTGAGGTCTGTACTCACATCCGCTGCCGTCTCAGCCTGAGAGACGGTGTAGACCCCAAACAGCCCAGAGTCTTGGTAGCACACATTGAAGCCAGAGGCCTAGAGGTGAAGGCAAACAAATGAACAGAAAGAAACTCAAATTTATGTAGCATGTTTCACACTGCCACCAGAGGCCTCAAAGCACCTTACAGGTAACTATGATAACACGGTGTGGAGCTGGATGAACACAGCAGACCAAGCAGCATCTGAGGAGCACAAAAGCTGATGTTTCGGGCCTAGACCCTTCATCTTTTCTGATGAAGGGTCTAGGCCCAAAACGTCAGCTTTTGTGCTCCTAAGATGCTGCTTGGCCTGCTGTGTTCATCCAGCTCTACACTGTGTTATCTCCGGATCTCCAGCATCTGCAGTTCCCATTATCTCTGTTACAGCTAACTATGTGTTTTACTTTGGAAGTGTAGCTTTTTTAGAAATTCACTTAAGAGATGTGGGCATTGCTGGCTAACCAGCATTTTATTGCCTGTCCCTTGCTGCCCCTTGAACTGATTGGCTTGGTAGGCCGTTTCAGAGGCCAGCTGAGAGTCAACCACATGGGTGTGGGTCTGGACTCACATATAGGTCAGACTGGGTGTGGATGGCAGATTTCTCTCCCGTGAGGGACATTAAGGAGCCAGATGTGTTTTCTCAACCATCAGCATTGGTTTAAATTCTTAATTTCAGATTATTAAAAAATTGAATTCAAATTCCACCACCTGCTACGGTGGGATTCGAACTTGGGTCCCCAGAGCATTAGCTGAGTTCCTGGATTAAGAGTCTAGGCCTGGAGCCTGTGACTGTTGTTAAGTGGAAATATTTGTGCTCAGCAAAATCCCATAAACAGCAACCTTAAATATGTTTTAATCAACCTGTTTGGTGGTGCTATGACAGCACTGTGAATCTGGGCCTTCTAGTCCAGAGGTAAGACACTACCACTATGCCACATGACTCCCCCTAACAGCAAGGTTGTGATTAGTTATTTTTTGATTGAGGGCAAATACCAGTCAGGACAGTTGGAAAACTTGCCTGCTTCGCAAGATAGAATTTTACATTCAGGCGGACAGACCCTCCATGAAATGGATTTTCAACACAACACCAACAATGTAGCACTGCCTCAGCCCTACACTGCGTCATCAGCCTTAATAGTCGTGCCAGAGCACCAGTGTGGGACTTCAGCACAAACCTCCTGATTGAGAGGCGAGAGTGTGCTTTCCACTGAGTCGTTGCTGACCCTCTAGCGGAAAGAAACAGACAATTTTACAACATACAAAGTGGCCATTCAGCCCACCCTGTCCATGCCAGTTCCTTGGAAAGAATATCCAATTAGATTCATTCCTCTAGCTCTACACCATTGGTTTGGTCCCTAAGCTGAGAGTTGAGCTGTATGCACGGTGTGTCGTGAATGAGGAAGTGGTTTATCAAACCAGCTCTGAAGAGGCTGGTATCCTGTCACCCAGACTCCCTTTATTTATTCATGGAGAGCCCTTGACACTGGTCCAGCTCCCTCAGCGTCAACTCACTGTGAACAGAACCCCTGATACTCCTGTTTATATCTGTCAGCCAGAGCTCCCTGATTGGACCACATTAACAGCCCCAATCAGGGAACTCATATTCTGTGGGTCCACCTTGCTGACCACATTACAATCGCTACAGAGGCACATACATTTTAATGTTAAAACATAAGGCAACATAACCAACAAACACTCAGCAGATCAGACCTCATCTGCTGAGCAAGGGATAAAACCATTAGGGCCACATAGACTGGGCTTCTAAACCCCATGTCTACAGTCATGTAAAAGACGGTACTTGGGGCCCCCTCATGGTGCACAGGTAGCATCCCTACCTCTGGACAGGGAGGCCTGGCTTCAGGCCCCACCCACTCCACAGGTGTGTAAGAACATCATTAAACATTTCCAGTTAGAAAATCTGTTCTAACAAGAGCTTGCGAACAAAGCTGGGAGGAGTGATTGAATAAACGAGAGGGGCTGATGGAGCAAGCTCCCTTCCTGTCATTGTTCAATATTAAACAACACGGTATAGTTACTTTTAGTCGACCAGTTTCCATCTACCACAGTCATCGCCAGCCGTTTGGAACTGTTCCCACTCTGGTCAAGGTCAGACTGGTCAAGGTCAGATTGCACTAAGACAGACTGGTCAAGGTCGTACTGGTCAAAGTCCAGACTGGTCAAGTTCTCTGTGCAGCCGCCCTCACATCACTCTGTGATCAGGACAATCCCAGCTGCAACTGAAGTGCCATTCAAATGATGGCTCACACTGGCGAAGTGCACCTGCTAATTAAAGACCGCCTCCAATGCAACGGGGGGGGGGGGGCGCTTGAGTAACTGACAACACCTACACCCCGCACCCCACCACCCCCCCCCACCCGCCTGACCCGTGTAGTAACTCACAGTGAAGGGTTGGGCTGTACCCTTGCTGATGGCCCGGGTTAATGTGCTGGTCATGTCGCTTCCTCTCTTGACGTGGGCCCCCACTCCCAGCACCTGCTGCAGTGTGGCAAACGCCAGTGACTCAGGCGAGCTCAGAGCTTCACCTTTACAGACCACGGCCGCGTGCACCAGCGGCTCAAAGGTGCCCTCGCGGTGCTCACCTGGAAAAGGACGTGAAAGTAAATGCCTGGCATTGTTACTACTGACAGATCAAGCTGGGTCGGGCCCCCAACAGCACCCTCCCTACCCACTGAAAGGTGCAACGGCTGGGTGGGGGGAGGGAAGCGTTAATGAGCTTATATTCCTGTCCCTTGATGGAGGAAATGTTCCCACAAACTGGTTTTGTTGGCCAGCTATTCGACTGCAGGAGCCTCACTGCCAAGTCAAACCCGGCCCTGACTGAACCCGTCCTTGCAAACAGCACGGAGGCCAGTGGGTGGTGTACGTACAGTGGTGGGGTGGGGGGAGGGTGGGGGGCGGTGAGCGTGGGTGAATTTCTCTGCCCCCTTGCTCCCCGGGATTGACTGCCCCGACTGATAAGGCAGACAGAGGCTGCTGTCCATTACGTCTTCAGCCACACAGCAGGGAGAGGGATAAACCAGCAGGGACCAGGGCACGCCTCTAGCACCCCCCCCACCCCCCCCAACATCCCCTCCCCCCAACAGGGCAACGGAGGACGATGGTCAATACCTCCTGCAATCACAGTCGGCAGGGAGGGTTTTAGAGGGCTCCATGAGGGACGGGTATCGGAGGGCGGGGGGGGGGGGTAGGTTGGAGAGTGTGTTTAAAGAATGTGCAGTTACCTACGAAGGTAGCAGGGGGCGTGGGAGGGATGCTACTGCCTTCTGGATGGTGGGCCCCCACACCCCCCCCCCCCCCCCCCCCCCCCGCCTCCCGATGTACAAAAGGACACCCTGCAAAGATAGGAACTACCCCCCACTGCCTTTCCTGTCCAGCGCCCTGTATCCTGGCAAGGGCAGGGTGATACAGGAGTCACACAGCTCCCAAGTGACCCTTAATCATCAGGATACATACAGTATAATAATAAAATGTGAGGCTGGATGAACACAGCAGGCCAAGCAGCATCTCAGGAGCACAGGAGCTGACGTTTCGGGCCTAGACCCTTCATCAGAGAGGGGGATGGGGAGAGGGAACTGGAATAAATAGGGAGAGGGGGGGAGGCGGACTGAAGATGGAGAGAAAAGAAGATAGGTGGAGAGAGTATAGGTGGGGAGGTAGGGAGGGGATAGGTCAGTCCAGGGAAGACGGACAGGTCAAGGAGGTGGGATGAGGTTAGTAGGTAGATGGGGTTGCAGCTTGGGGTGGGAGGAAGGGATGGGTGAGAGGAGGAACAGGTTAGGGAGGCAGAGACAGGTTGGACTGGTTTTGGGATGCATTGGGTGGGGGGGAAGAGCTGGGCTGGTTGTGTGGTGCAGTGGGGGGAGGGGATGAACTGGGCTGGTTTAGGGATGCAGTTGGGGAAAGGGAGATTTTGAAACTAGTGAAGTCCACATTGATACCATTAGGCTGCAGGGTTCCCAGGCGGAATATGAGTTGCTGTTCCTGCAACCTTCGGGTGGCATCACTCTGGCACTGCAGGAGGCCCATGATGGACATGTCATCTAGAGAATGGGAGGGGGAGTGGAAATGGTTTGCGACTGGGAGGTGCAGTTGTTTGTTGCGAACTGAGCGGAGGTGTTCTGCAAAGCGGTCCCCAAGCCTCCGCTTGGTTTCCCCAATGTAGAGGAAGCCACACCGGGTACAATGGATGCAGTATACCACATTGGCAGATGTGCAGGTGAACCTCTGCTTAATGTGGAATGTCATCTTGGGGCCTGGGATAGGGGTGAGGGAGGAGGTGTGGGGACAAGTGTAGCACTTCCTGCGGTTGCATACAGTGTTCAGGGCGCTGGGTTCAATGACCCACTCACCCTCTGTAGTTATGGGAGTGAGTCACAGAGCTCTGCAGCACAGCAACAGACTCTTCGGTGCAACTCGTCCATGCCGACCAGATATCCTAAATAAATCTAGTCCCATTTGAAGGCATTTGGCCCATATCCCTGTAAACCCTTCCTATTCATATATCTTTCCAGAAGCCTCTTAAATGTAATTGTACCAGCTTTCCCCACTTCCTCTGGCAGCCTGTTCCACACACACATCACCATCTGCGTGAAAAAGCTGCCCCTTAGGTCCCTTTTATATCTTTTCCGTCTCACCATAAACCTATGCCGCTCTAGTTTTGGATCCCTTATATCCTGGGAGAAAGACCTTGGCTGTTCACACTATCCATGCTGCTCATGATTTTATAACATCACTCCTCATCTCTGACGCTCCGGGGAAAATAGCCCCAGCCCATTCAGCCTCTACCTGTAGCTCAAACCCTCCAAGCCCTGCAACATCCTCGTCATTCTTTCCTGGGTGGAGGAGAGATGCAGGGGGTAGGTATGTGGGCTCGGCACCTACACTATTTGACAGGCCTTCCCCTGCCCAGAAACCACATCCAGCCCAGGGCACCAAACAGCCGGCTGGCAGGGGTACCCCCTGGGGCTGTGGAGCAGGATGGAGAGAGGCATTCAGGAGCACATTGGCGTTTTGTAGAATCAGCAAGGACTGGCTGTTTCAGATGGCAGAAAGCCTGGTGACAATGACTGAAGTTGGTGGGTAAGATCACCAGAAACAACGCTGGGGGAGGGCTGCTGTGGAAAAACATGACAATGTTCACAGCAATTGCTGTCATTGCGAGACGTAAAGGTGCAGCCAACTGAAAACTCAAACTCTCAGAATCAACTTCAACATTTATATGGAAAGGGCAGGGGCAAATGTACAGGGCAGGGGCTAATGTACAGGGCAGGGGCAAATGGACAGGGCAGGGACTAATGGACAGGGCAGGGGCGAATGGTCAGGGCAGGGGCGAATGGTCAGGGCAGGGGCTAATGGACAGGGCAAGGGCTAATGAACAGGGCAAGGGCTAATGAACAGGGCAGGGACGAATGAACAGGGCAGGGACTAATGGACAGGGCAGGGACTAATGGGCAGGGCAGGGACTAATGGACAGGGCAGGAGCTAATGGTCAGGGCAGGGGCTAATGTACAGGGCAGGGGCTAATGGACAGGGCAGGGGCTAATGGACAGGGCAGGGGCGAATGGTCAGGGCAGGGGCGAATGGTCAGGGCAGGGGCTAATGGACAGGGCAAGGGCTAATGAACAGGGCAGGGACTAATGGACAGGGCAGGGACTAATGGACGGGGCAGGGGCTAATGGACGGGGAAGGGACTAATGGACGGGGCAGGGACTAATGGTCAGGGCAGGGGCTAATGGTCAGGGTAGGGGCTAATGGACAGGGCAGGGGCTAATGCAAAGGGGAGGGACTAATGGACAGGGCAGGAACTAATGGTCAGGGCAGGGGCTAATGGAGGGAGCAGGGGCTAATGGACAGGGCAGGGGTTAATGCAAAGGGCAGGGGCTAATGCACAGGGCAGGGACTAATGGACGGGGCAGTGACGAATGGACGGGGCAGGGACTAATGGTCGGGGCAGGGGGTAATGCACAGGGCAGGGACTAATGGTCGGGGCAGGGGGTAATGCACAGGGCAGGGACTAATGGTCAGGGTAGGGGCTAATGGACGGGGCAGGGACTAATGGTCGGGGCAGGGGGTAATGGACAGGGCAGGGACTAATGGTCAGGGCAGGGACTAATGGTCAGGGCAGGAGCTAATGGACGGGGCAGGGACTAATGGACAGGGCAGGGGGTAATGGACAGGGCAGGGGGTAATGGACAGGGCAGCGGCTAATGGACAGGGCAGGGGGTAATGCACAGGGCAGGGGCTAATGGATGGGGCAGGGACTAATTTAGAGGGCAGGGGCTAATGTACAGGGCAGGGACTAATGGACATGGCAGGGATTGATGGTCAGGACAGGGGCTATTGAACAGGGCAGGGGCTATTGAACAGGGCAGAGACTATTGAACAAGGCAGAGACTAATGTACAGGGCAGGGACTAATGGACAGAGCAGTGACTAATGGTCAGGGCAGGGGCTAATGTACAGGGCAGGGGCTAATGTACAGGGCAGGGGCTATTGGACAGGGCAGGGATTGATGGTCAGGACAGGGGCTATTGAACAGGGCAGGGGCTATTGAACAGGGCAGAGACTATTGAACAAGGCAGAGACTAATGTACAGGGCAGGGACTAATGGTCAGGGCAGGGGCTAATGGTCAGGGCAGGGGCTAATGGTCAGGGCAGGGGCTAATGTACAGGGCAGGGACTAATGGTCAGGGCAGGGGCTAATGGTCAGGGCAGGGGCTAATGTACAGGGCAGGGACTAATGGTCAGGGCAGGGACTAATGGTCAGGGCAGGGGCTAATGGACAGGGCAGGGGCTAATGGATGGGGCAGGGGCTAATGGTCAGGGCAGGGGGTAATGGACAGGGCAGGGACTATTGGACGGGGCAGGGGTTGATGGACGGGGCAGTGACTAATGGTCAGGGCAGGGGGTAATGGTCAGGGCAGGGGGTAATGGTCAGGGCAGGGGCTAATGGTCAGGGCAGGGGGTAATGGTCAGGGCAGGGGGTAATGGTCAGGGCAGGGACTAATGAACAGGGCAGGGACTAATGAACGGGGCAGGGGGTAATGGTCAGGGCAGGGGGTAATGGTCGGGGCAGGGGGTAATGGTCAGGGCAGGGGCTAATGGTCAGGGCAGGGACTAATGAACAGGGCAGGGGGTAATGGTCAGGTCAGGGACTAATGAACGGGGCAGGGGGTAATGGTCAGGGCAGGGACTAATGAACGGGGCAGGGGGTAATGGTCGGGGCAGGGGGTAATGGTCGGGGCAGGGGGTAATGGTCGGGGCAGGGGGTAATGGACGGGGCAGGGGGTAATGGTCGGGGCAGGGGGTAATGGACAGGGCAGGGGGTAATGGTCAGGGCAGGGGGTAATGGTCGGGGCAGGGGGTAATGGTCGGGGCAGGGGGTAATGGTCAGGGCAGGGGCTATTGGACAGGGCAGGGGGTAATGGTCAGGGCAGGGGGTAATGGACAGGGCAGGGGGTAATGGTCAGGGCAGGGGGTAATGGTCAGGGCAGGGGGTAATGGACAGGGCAGGGGATAATGGTCAGGGCAGGGGGTAATGGACAGGGCAGGGGGTAATGGTCAGGGCAGGGGGTAATGGACAGGGCAGGAGGTAATGGACAGGGCAGGGGGTATTGGTCAGGGCAGGGGGTAATGGACAGGGCAGGGGGTAATGGTCGGGGCAGGGGGTAATGGTCGGGGCAGGGGGTAATGGTCAGGGCAGGGGGTAATGGTCGGGGCAGGGGGTAATGGACAGGGCAGGGGGTAATGGTCAGGGCAGGGGGTAATGGTCAGGGCAGGGGGTAATGGTCGGGACACGGTGTAATGGTCGGGGCAGGGGGTAATGGTCAGGGCAGGGGCTATTGGACAGGGCAGGGGGTAATGGTCAGGGCAGGGGGTAATGTACAGGGCAGGGGGTAATGGTCAGGGCAGGGGGTAATGGACAGGGCAGGGGATAATGGTCAGGGCAGGGGGTAATGGACAGGGCAGGGGGTAATGGTCAGGGCAGGGGGTAATGGACAGGGCAGGGGGTAATGGACAGGGCAGGGGGTATTGGTCAGGGATGGGGGTAATGGTCAGGGATGGGGGTAATGGTCAGGGCAGGGGGTAATGGTCAGGGCAGGGGGTAATGGTCGGGGCAGGGGGTAATGGTCAGGGCAGGGGGTAATGGTCGGGGCAGGGGGTAATGGTCAGGGCAGGGGGTAATGGTTGGGGCAGGGGCTAATGGTCAGGGCAGGGGGTAATGGACGGGGCAGGGGGTAATGGTCAGGGCAGGGACTAATGTACACGGCAGGGACTAATGGACGGGGCAGTGACGAATGGACGGGGCAGGGACTAATGGACGGGGCAGGGACTAATGGTCGGGGCAGGGGGTAATGCACAGGGCAGGGACTAATGGTCAGGGTAGGGGCTAATGGACGGGGCAGGGACTAATGGTCGGGGCAGGGGGTAATGGACAGGGCAGGGACTAATGGTCAGGGCAGGGACTAATGGTCAGGGCAGGAGCTAATGGACGGGGCAGGGACTAATGGACAGGGCAGGGGGTAATGGACAGGGCAGCGGCTAATGGACAGGGCAGGGGGTAATGCACAGGGCAGGGACTAATGGTCAGGGTAGGGGCTAATGGACGGGGCAGGGACTAATGGACAGGGCAGGGACTAATGGACAGGGCAGGGGGTAATGGACAGGGCAGCGGCTAATGGACAGGGCAGGGGGTAATGGACAGGGCAGGGGCTAATGGATGGGGCAGGGACTAATTTAGAGGGCAGGGGCTAATGTACAGGGCAGGGACTAATGGACATGGCAGGGATTGATGGTCAGGACAGGGGCTATTGAACAGGGCAGGGGCTATTGAACAGGGCAGAGACTATTGAACAAGGCAGAGACTAATGTACAGGGCAGGGACTAATGGACAGAGCAGTGACTAATGGTCAGGGCAGGGGCTAATGTACAGGGCAGGGGCTAATGTACAGGGCAGGGGCTATTGGACAGGGCAGGGGCTATTGGACAGGGCAGGGATTGATGGTCAGGACAGGGGCTATTGAACAGGGCAGGGGCTATTGAACAGGGCAGAGACTATTG
The DNA here is from genome assembly GCF_030684315.1 of Stegostoma tigrinum. Lineage (NCBI taxonomy): Eukaryota > Metazoa > Chordata > Chondrichthyes > Orectolobiformes > Stegostomatidae > Stegostoma > Stegostoma tigrinum. The sequence continues at coordinate 6,961,994 of NC_081391.1, forward strand.
AACAAGGCAGAGACTAATGTACAGGGCAGGGACTAATGGTCAGGGCAGGGACTAATGGTCAGGGCAGGGGCTAATGGTCAGGGCAGGGGCTAATGGTCAGGGCAGGGGCTAATGGTCAGGGCAGGGGCTAATGTACAGGGCAGGGACTAATGGTCAGGGCAGGGGCTAATGGTCAGGGCAGGGGCTAATGTACAGGGCAGGGAGTAATGGTCAGGGCAGGGGCTAATGGACAGGGCAGGGGCTAATGGATGGGGCAGGGGCTAATGGTCAGGGCAGGGGGTAATGGACAGGGAAGGGACTATTGGACGGGGCAGGGGCTGATGGACGGAGCAGTGACTAATGGTCAGGGCAGGGGGTAATGGTCAGGGCAGGGGCTAATGGTCAGGGCAGGGGGTAATGGTCAGGGCAGGGGGTAATGGTCAGGGCAGGGACTAATGAACGGGGCAGGGGGTAATGGTCAGGGCAGGGGGTAATGGTCGGGGCAGGGGGTAATGGTCAGGGCAGGGGCTAATGGTCAGGGCAGGGACTAATGAACAGGGCAGGGGGTAATGGTCAGGTCAGGGACTAATGAACGGGGCAGGGGGTAATGGTCAGGGCAGGGACTAATGAACGGGGCAGGGGGTAATGGTCAGGGCAGGGACTAATGAACGGGGCAGGGGGTAATGGTCAGGGCAGGGACTAATGAACGGGGCAGGGGGTAATGGTCAGGGCAGGGACTAATGAACAGGGCAGGGACTAATGAACGGGGCAGGGGGTAATGGTCAGGGCAGGGACTAATGAACGGGGCAGGGGGTAATGGTCAGGGCAGGGGGTAATGGTCGGGGCAGGGGGTAATGGTCGGGGCAGGGGGTAATGGACAGGGCAGGGGTTAATGGTCGGGGCAGGGGGTAATGGTCAGGGCAGGGGGTAATGGTCGGGACAGGGGGTAATGGTCAGGGCAGGGGGTAATGGTCGGGGCAGGGGGTAATGGTCGGGGCAGGGGGTAATGGTCAGGGCAGGGGGTAATGGTCGGGGCAGGGGGTAATGGTCGGGGCAGGGGGTAATGGACGGGGCAGGGGTTAATGGTCAGGGCAGGGGGTAATGGTCAGGGCAGGGGGTAATGGTCGGGGCAGGGGGTAATGGTCAGGGCAGGGGGTAATGGTCGGGGCAGGGGGTAATGGTCGGGGCAGGGGGTAATGGACAGGGCAGGGGGTAATGGTCAGGGCAGGGGGTAATGGTCGGGGCAGGGGGTAATGGTCAGGGCAGGGGGTAATGGTCGGGGCAGGGGGTAATGGACAGGGCAGGGGGTAATGGTCAGTGCAGGGGGTAATGGTCAGGGCAGGGGGTAATGGTCGGGGCAGGGTGTAATGGTCGGGGCAGGGGGTAATGGACAGGGCAGGGGGTAATGGTCAGGGCAGGGGGTAATGGTCGGGGCAGGGGGTAATGGTCGGGGCAGGGGGTAATGGTCAGGGCAGGGGCTATTGGACAGGGCAGGGGGTAATGGTCAGGGCAGGGGGTAATGGACAGGGCAGGGGGTAATGGACAGGGCAGGGGGTAATGGACAGGGCAGGGGATAATGGTCAGGGCAGGGGGTAATGGACAGGGCAGGGGGTAATGGTCAGGGCAGGGGGTAATGGACAGGGCAGGGGGTAATGGACAGGGCAGGGGGTATTGGTCAGGGATGGGGGTAATGGTCAGGGATGGGGGTAATGGTCAGGGATGGGGGTAATGGTCAGGGCAGGGGGTAATGGTCAGGGCAGGGGGTAATGGTCGGGGCAGGGGGTAATGGTCAGGGCAGGGGGTAATGGTCGGGGCAGGGGGTAATGGTCAGGGCAGGGGGTAATGGTCGGGGCAGGGGCTAATGGTCGGGGCAGGGGGTAATGGTCGGGGCAGGGGGTAATGGTCGGGGCAGGGGCTAATGGTCAGGGCAGGGGCTAATGGACGGGGCAGGGGGTAATGGTCGGGGCAGGGGGTAATGGTCAGGGCAGGGGGTAATGGACGGGGCAGGGGGTAATGGTCAGGGCAGGGGTAATGGTCAGGGCAGGGGGTAATGGTCAGGGCAGGGGGTAATGGACGGGGCAGGGGGTAATGGTCAGGGCAGGGGGTAATGGACAGGGCAGTGGGTAATGGACGGGGCAGGGGGTAATGGTCGGGGCAGGGGGTAATGGTCGGGGCAGGGGGTAATGGTCAGGGCAGGGGTAATGGTCAGGGCAGGGGGTAATGGTCAGGGCAGGGGGTAATGGACGTGGCAGGGGGTAATGGACAGGGCAGGGGGTAATGGACGGGGCAGGGGGTAATGGACGGGGCAGGGGGTAATGGACGGGGCAGGGGGTAATGGTCGGGGCAGGGGGTAATGGTCGGGGCAGGGGGTAATGGTCAGGGCAGGGGGTAATGGACAGGGCAGGGGGTAATGGACAGGGCAGGGGGTAATGGTCGGGGCAGGGGGTAATGGTCACGGCAGGGGCTAATGGTCAGGGCAGGGGGTAATGGTCGGGGCAGGGGGTAATGGACGGGGCAGGGGGTAATGGACGGGGCAGGGGGTAATGGACGGGGCAGGGGGTAATGGACAGGGCAGGGGCTAATGGTCAGGGCAGGGGGTAATGGACGGGGCAGGGGGTAATGGACGGGGCAGGGGGTAATGGACAGGGCAGGGGGTAATGGTCAGGGCAGGGGGTAATGGTCAGGGCAGGGGGTAATGGTCAGGGCAGGGGGTAATGGACGGGGCAGGGGGTAATGGTCGGGGCAGGGGGTAATGGACAGGGCAGTGGGTAATGGACGGGGCAGGGGGTAATGGTCGGGGCAGGGGGTAATGGTCGGGGCAGGGGGTAATGGTCAGGGCAGGGGTAATGGTCAGGGCAGGGGGTAATGGTCAGGGCAGGGGGTAATGGACGTGGCAGGGGGTAATGGACAGGGCAGGGGGTAATGGACGGGGCAGGGGGTAATGGACGGGGCAGGGGGTAATGGTCGGGGCAGGGGGTAATGGTCAGGGCAGGGGGTAATGGACAGGGCAGGGGGTAATGGACAGGGCAGGGGGTAATGGTCGGGGCAGCGGGGAATGGTCACGGCAGGGGCTAATGGTCAGGGCAGGGGGTAATGGTCGGGGCAGGGGGTAATGGACGGGGCAGGGGGTAATGGACGGGGCAGGGGGTAATGGACGGGGCAGGGGGTAATGGACAGGGCAGGGGCTAATGGTCAGGGCAGGGGGTAATGGACGGGGCAGGAGGTAATGGACAGCTATCCCAAAGAGGTAGAACGGGTGTCTGGGCCCGAATGTGTCAATGATGAGGCTCACAGCTTGTTTCAGGAGGTTGACCTCGAGATTCATGTAAAGCAATGGATGGGTGAAAGGAGAGAATTCAAGAAATTAGAATTTGGCCTCAGAACGATCGGCACCAACAACGGCGAAATGAAGATGGGGAATATGCATGACGCTGAATTGTGAAGGTGGTTAGGTTCTGGGGCTGGATAGGATTGATGATACAGAGGAGTGAGGATCCAAAGGGATTTAAAATCCACGGATAAGAGGATGTCGCGGCACCGAGAGTGAGTGTAGGCCAGTGAGTACAGCAGGAGATAGGCAAACTGGACCGAATTGGTATGGGTTAGGGCAGACCTTTGTCCAAGATGATGTTTATAAAGGATGTAAACTGGACAGCATCAGGATAGCCTGGTTTTATGGTAAAGGAGGGTGGGTCTGGGCGTCGGCAGCTGACAGCCTAAGCCCGCAGTATTGGTTCATCATCAAATTAGTAATTTCTAACTACCTTAAAAGCATGAGGAGCAGGGCTTTGGAAAACAAGAGGGGCCTCGAGTGCACAAAACCTTTGGGGAGGTCTATCAGAGGCTGGGACCAGGGCTCATGGAGGTGAATCCTTCATCAATGAGCAGGAAATGAACTAAAGCCAGTTCTCGGCCCATCCATTCCAGCTCAGTGCTTACCTCCACCATACAGGGCATGGGGCCCAGCTTGACCATATCCAGTCCTCTTCCCAAATAGTTCCTCGGCTGCCTTTGTCAGCTGGCTGATAGTCATCCCTGAAGGAACAGATAAAAGAACACTCGTCAAGAAGAGTTGGGGGAATCAGGTAAAAAATCAGTGTGGGACTATACCGTGGGACAAACAAACTCCTCAGGGTGGAGCTCAAGCTGAAAGTGAGTGAGCAAGGTCTCAGACCTGCCCCTTTAGGTTGTCTCATCAAACACCCCCAGCCCATTCAGGTCAGAAAGACCCCACTTCCTCCATTTTGAAACTGACTGCATTTATCAGCAGACAGTCCTCAATCTTACTCTCCAACCTCTTTGGGTTTCCCTGGGATCAATGGTACTGTTGTGATCATGTCACTGAGTTACTAATTCATGAGGCACAGGTTCAAATCCCAGTACAGCAGCAGGAGGAAGTGGGAGTAACTCTGGAATTGAAAGTTAGCCCAAGAAGCTATCATCCCATTCAGCCCTTCACCTACCCCCTGAAGAGCATCCCACCTAGACCCAGCACCCACCATATCCTGTAACCCTGCATTTCCCACAGCTAACCGAACCAGCCTGCACATCCCTGGGCACTATGGGTAATTTAGCATGGACAATCCACCCTAACCTGCACATCCCTGGGCACTATGCGTAATTTAGCACGGCCAATCCATCCTAACCCGCACATCCCTACACACTATGGATAATTCAGCACGGCCAATCCACCCTAACCTGCCCATCTTTGGGCACTATGGGACAATTTAGCATGGCCAATCCACCCTAACCTGCACATCTTTGGACTGTGGGAGGAAACCGGACAGCACCTGAGGAAACCTACACAGATACCGGGAGAATGTGCAAACTCCACACAGACAGTCGACCCTCCCTGGCATTGTGAGGTAGTGCGGCTAACCACTGAGTCACGGTGCCAGCCTAATCTGTATCCTTCACTGGCAGGGTAAGTACGAAGCATACGCTAGCCCTCAGTTCAGGACTTCTAAAATAAGCCTGGTCCTGCAAAAATTAGTCTCAGGGTTATGAGGTCCTTCATTTCCCTTAGATGTTGGCTCCCAGTCAGAGGATTAGCATCTTAGAGCGAGATCATTCTCAGTTGCAAAGAGCACTGAGGCCCATTGTATTCAATCTCTATTCAACAAGGCAGTCTTCCTGGACCAGGTATTAATCTAACAAAGCTTTTCTGCACCACCTGTAAGGCCAGTGTGTGGGTCTGGGCGACCAAAACTTTACACAGTACTCCTGGGCGGCCTTGCTGTGCCCTGTACAACTCCAACCAGGAGTAGCTCACTCTGATACAAACTTACAAATGTGTATCTGGCGTGTGAAGGGCAGGGGATCCTGCTCCACCATTCAATAAGATCATAAACCCGATGTTCCTGACTTTAACCCCTGGTGATAGCTGCGTGCTAAAGACCTCTTCGATCAGGTATCTTGTGCTCTCCAGCTAAACCTCCTGAGTCTCTCTCCCTTATTAACTGGAAAGGAGCTCTGCATTGCTTGGAAAAATAAGGAGCATTTGTTCTTATAAAGGATGGTAAACTAACCCTTAGATAAAGTGAGATAAATTGGTCATCCTGGAGTCATTTCTTGAGAGTTATCTCCCTAACCCTTGATGGAAGTTGCACAGAACTCCCCAACGAGAGAGTGTATTGTCCACTAAGTTACCCCCCCTCCAGGGTTATCAGAGATCCCTGTACAATAGGGATCCTTAAATTTCTGTACCGCCCAGGAACCTACAGCATGATGGTACACTCTGACGTTCTGCATTAAACACAGTCACCCTGTTTAAAATTGTTACATGCATTTACCTATTCCCACTACTGCCATCTGTCCAACACAGAAATGCTTCTTGACATATTCATGCAGCTGCAAAGGGATATAAAATATACAATCATTATATAAACACACATTAGAAAGAATACACTATAACTCCATCCAAACAGCAATGACTAAAGCCAGTGTCAGGATATTGGACAGGTTAGACTAAATGACTCCCAATGGAGAGATGACCCAATCAGCAGTTGTGAGGATTAAAGGACCACCATGTGACGTCTTTCTGCTGAAGTTAAGCAGGGGTCCATTCAGTTATCAGACCTTCCTAGTACCTCAAATGCATGTAAATATACCACTGTACACGAAACAAATGCCTTTGTATCAGAGATAACGGGAACTGCAGATGCTGGAGAATCCAAGATAACAAAGTGTGGAGCTGGATGAACACAGCAGGCCAAGCAGCATCTCAGGAGCACAAAAGCTGACGCTCTGATGAAGGGTCTAGGCCCGAAACGTCAGCTTTTGTGCTCCTGAGATGCTGCTTGCCCTGCTGTGTTCATCCAGCTCCACACTTTGTTATCTTGGATTCTTTGCTGGATAGAGTCAACCTCCAATCTTTCATTGTTGCTTCATATGCTACTGTACAGGACTGAACTGCTTTAGTGATAGTGTATCATAGAATCCCTACAGTGTAGAAACAAGCCGTTCAGCCCACTTCGTCCACCGCAACCCTCCAAACAGCATCCCACCCAGACCCACCTCATCCCAGTAAATCTGCATTTGCCATGGCCAACCCACCGAACCTGCACACCCCTGAACACCACGGGCAATTTATCATGGCCAATCCACCCTAACCTGCACATCTTTGGACTGTGGGAGGAAACTGGAGCACCCCGGAGGAAACCCACGCAGACACAGAGAAAACATACACATTCCAAACAGGACAGTCACCCAAGGGTGCAATCAATAGCTAACCACTGAGCCATTGTGCCACCCCATATGTAAAGATACTTTTATGAATAAAACATACTTTTGAAATTAAAAAAACAAAGGAATCTGCATGTCAGGGAATTGAACCATCTCATGAAGCCTGAAAAACCAGCTTCAAGAGCGACCCTCCCACCCCATGAACCTGAGCACAGTGGGCTAGGTGGAATCTAGGGAGAGGCCGAAGCTCTGGGTGTGGACTAGCACACTCAATATTTCTGCAATACCTGGAGCTTAAGAGAGAGTGTACAGGGTGGGGATGCAGGGGTATGCGGGGAGATGGTGGAGTGGGGGAGGCTGTAAGGGGGGAGGGTGTACAGACAGGAGTGTGTACAGGGGGAGGGTGTATGGGGAGGGTGTACGGGGAGGGTGTAGAGTGGGGGAGGGTGTAAGGAGGGTGAGGGTGAATGAAGCTGGGATGTAACTGACAGAGGTCATAGAACAGGAGTAGGCCATTCAGCCCATCAGGCTTGCTCCATCACTCGGTATGACGAAGGGAGACCTTTGCTCCACTTTCCCTGCACCCCCTGCAATGCAGCTTCCCAAAGACTGACAGCCCTCTGCGTGAGAGGTGATTCGTCCTCACTGCATTCTGAAATGGAAGAGCTGTTCGTTTGAAGCTGTGCCTTTTGTTTGGAGATCCCCACGCAGAGGGAAACATCGTGTCAGCGTCAACCCAGGCCCCCTCACTCCCAACCTCAAGATCTTTTATATTTCAATGAGATCATGTCTCATTCTTCTAGTTAAATGAGTCAAGGCTTCAACCTGTCCTCAGAAGATGATCCCTCCATTCCAGCAAGCAGCCACGATGGGTCAATTGTTTACAACAATTAGAGAGAAGAGGGAACACTGAATTCAGCCCTGAAACCAACCAGGAGTGCAACCTCTCGTTAAAAGCTCTGCTACAATTCAAGCTCCTGTCAAACGTTCCCCATTTCTTGAGGGGAAGCACTGATGAGGCTTCAAACAAGAGTTTAAAACAAAAATTCCTCACCAAAAGCTGCCAGAACTGTGTGGGTAATTTCCGCGCTTCTCCTTGACAATGCAATTAGAATTTATCAACAACATGCTGTGAAGGTCAAGAAACGAAACAGGGCAAAGTCCCACTGATGTGCAGCCAGAGACCATTTGGCCCATCGACACTGGCCCACACTGCAAAATAACCCTCCCTCCAGGAGTGGGGAAGGCTGGACAGATGCGGAGAGCTGTAATGAAAACTGGCACTCACCTTCTCATGGGTGAACTGGCCCAGCATGAAGTCAGGGCAGTACAGCGAGTTGCACAGTGTATTACGGTAGGCTGCTGCGTGGAGATTCTCCAATACTCCTGCCAAGAGAGGACACACAGCGTCCTTTTTTAAAAAAAATGCTCCATCTATCAAACTGACATCAGCATTGAACAGAGAGGCCTAACTTGCCAACCTCCTTTCCCATGGCAAAACCACAGTGAACTGACAGGGAAAGGAGAGATAATGGGAATGTACTGGGCTCATAATCCTGATGTGTCAGGGATATGCGTTCAAATCCCACAACAGCAGCTGGAATTTATTCAATGAATAAATCTAGAATGCTAAAACACCAAGCTGGGGTCATATCTGCTGACTGCTTGTCCCTCTTCCATGGTCATGCTCACATCTGGGTGTCCTTGGAGACAGAGCAAGAGGTGATCATCAATGCCTTTAGATAGAGGTGGGCACTGTGGGGGTTACTGTGTTTCATTTCCCTCTCCAACACTGTTCTGATTTAGTCTCTTCCCCCTCTCCTTTCCCTCCCCACTTCTGATAGTTTGCATTGTTTGTAACAAGCTTTGCGTGAGAACTTCTAACTGGCTGTACAGTTATTTACTGTGTGGTGGTTATTAGTTAAAAACGAACAGAAGTCACAGTGATCTGGTGGCAGGAAAGTTGGTCAGCTGAGTGTGATAACACTTCTGGATATTAAAATAAAATAAAAAGACACCCTCATCTTTACCATGATAACTGTAAATGATCTGGTTCACCAATACCCTTCAGGGAGGCAAATCTGTCATCTTTACCTGGTCTGGCTGACATGTGACTCCAGACCCACGGCAATGTAAAATTTAAAAAAAACACAGAAAGGTGCTGGAGAAACTCAGCAGGTCTGGCAATATCTGTGGTGACAGAAACAACATTAACGTTTCGGGTAGGAACTGAAGGGGACGAGAAAATGATGGTTTTAACTGTTGACAGATGGGGAGAAAGGGTGAGTGGAACAGATGGAGAAGGTGGCTGTAACAAGGAACAAGAAGAGTGGGAATGGTTGTTGGGGAGATATGTTAAATGAAAACTAGGTGTTAATAAGAGGTGTGAAATGTGAAAAAGTAGGTTGGCTTTGCTGGGACTCTGGTCAAAGGCAGTTAGGGATGGATAACAAATAAAAACCAAAAGAACTGTGGATGCTGTAAATCAGGAACAAAAACAAAGTCGCTGAAAAAGCTCAGCAGGTCTGGCACCATCTGTGAAGGAGAAAACAGAGTTAACATTTCAGGTCCAGTGACCCTTCCTCAGAACTCAAATGCTGGTCGTGCAAGAGATGCCCACATCCTAGCAGAGAATAACAAAAAGCAACACCATGGCAATATTTCTTATTTGTGCCTGCCCTTGAGGCCAATATCTAAAGGTGAATGTGAGGAGAGAGATAGTGGGAACTTCAGATGCTGGAGAATCCGAGATAACAAGGTGTGGAGCTGGATGAACACAGCAGGCCGAGCAGCATCTCAGGAGCACAAAAGCTGATGTTTTGGGCCTAGACCCTTCTCCAGAAAAGGGGGATGGGGAGAGGGTTCTGAAATAAATAGGGAGAGAGGGGGAGGCGAATCGAAGGTGGATAGAGGAGAAGATAGGTGGAGAGGATTACAAGAGAGTTGCAGTGGGAGAGAGATCCCTGGAGGGAGGAGGGTAACTTCTTCAGGTTAGGCATCCCTGGAAGAGGCTTCGCAGTGAGGTTAAAATTGTGATCAGAGATAGTGGGAACTGCAGATGCTGGAGAATTCGAGATAACAGATGCTGCTTGGCCTGCTGTGTTCATCTAGCTCCACACTTTGTTATCTAAAGCAGATCCTTGGTCCATTATCATTCTGAAGTATTCACAAATAGAAACTCTGCAGCTTGCTGCCCAATCACTTTGACTCACTTATCTGTGGCCGATGGTATGCTATCACTTTCTCTACTTTCAGGCGATCTCTGGTGCTGGCCACCTCCCAGGGTCTGAACTCTGGTGATAAGACTATCGCGCTGAGGTACTGCAGCAGGTCGTCGCTGAAGGGTGAAAGTAAACAGCAGCATCAGTTCCTGGGAGCTGGGTGCTTCAAGGTTTAATTACAGCAACTTCAGACACTGTGTGGTTCTCTAGATAGAACAGTACCAATTGCTCACAGTTGTATGGACCTTGGTAGGTGGTGGGTTATTTGCAGAGTGTATATATTTGGGTGGAGAACAAGATTGTGTTCCCAAACTATCCTCAAAGAGTGACTATTCCAATGGTCTCCCTTCAGCCACTGTAAACTCTCTCATACTGAACTCTGCTGTTCATTTCCTGACCAAACTGCTGTCCGAGCACCATCGCTGTCTGCACCCTCTGACTTATGTTGGCTCCCAACTCTGCGCCTCTCTGACCTACGCTACTTCCCAGCTCTCTCTGTCAGTGCACTCTGACCTACATTAGCCCCCAGCTCTCTCTCTCTCTCTACGTCTCTCTGACCTACATTAGCCCCCAGCTCTCTATGTCTCTCTGTGTCTCTCTGACCTACATTAGCCCCCAGCTCTCTCTCTCTGTGTTTCTCTGACCTACATTAGCTTCCAGTTCTCTCTCTCTCTCAGATCTATATTAGCCTCCAGTTTGCTCTCTCTCTCTGACCTACATTAGCTTCCAGTTCTTTCTCTCTCTGACCTACATTAGCCCCCAGCTCTCTCTCCCTGATCTACATTAGCCACTAGCTCTCTCTCTCTGACCTACATTAGCCCCCAGCTCTCTCTCCCCCTGATCTACATTAGCCCACAGATCTCTCTCTCTCTCTCTCTCCCTCTGTACACTCTGACCTACATTAGCCCCCAGCTCTCTCTCCCTGATCCACATTAGCCCACAGCTCTCTCTCTGTCTCTCTCTCCCTCTGTACACTCTGATCTACATTAGCCCACAGCTCTCTCTCTGTCTCTCTCTCCCTCTGTACACTCTGATCTACATTAGCCCACAGCTCTCTCTCTGTCTCTCTCTCCCTCTGTACACTCTGATCTACATTAGCCCCCAGCTCTCTCTCCCTGATCTACATTAGCCACTAGCTCTCTCTCTCTGACCTACATTAGCCCCCAGCTCTCTCTCCCTGATCTACATTAGCCCACAGCTCTCTCTCTGTCTCTCTCTCCCTCTGTACACTCTGATCTACATTAGCCCACAGCTCTCGCTCTCTGTCTCTCTCTCCCTCTGTACACTCTGATCTACATTAGCCCACAGCTCTCTCTCTCTGTCTCTCTCTCCCTCTGTACACTCTGATCTACATTAGCCCACAGCTCTCTCTCTCTGTCTCTCTCTCCCTCTGTACACTCTGATCTACATTAGCCCCCAGCTCTCTCTCCCTGATCTACATTAGCCCCCAGCTCTCTCTCTCTCTCTCTCTCCCTCTGTACACTCTGATCTACATTAGCCCCCAGCTCTCTCTCCCTGATCTACATTAGCCCCCAGCTCTCTCTCTCTCTCTCTGTACACTCTGATCTACATTAGCCCCCAGCTCTCTCTCCCTGATCTACATTAGCCCCCAGCTCTCTCTCTCTCTCTCTCTCTCTCTGTACACTCTGATCTACATTAGCCCCCAGCTCTCTCTCCCTGATCTACATTAGCCCCCAGATCTCTCTCTCTGTGTCTCTCTGATCTACATTAGCTGCTGTAATTGTGGTCTGTTCCATATCCCTGGTATCTTCGCTCTGTCACTTGTATGGAGGTGCCTTGATCCTAAGTTCTGAAATTTCATTTCTAAACAACTCAAATCTTTACTTCTCTCTCCTCCTTCGCAAGCTCCTTAAAACCTGCCTCACTGATCAAGGGTTTTCCTCCACTTCATACCTCTTAATGTCACCCAACGCCAAATTTCTCATTCAATGCCACTGTGACATATTAATATAAAATCCACAACCACTTCTATCTGGAGGGACAGGGTCTCCTTATCTGAGGAAGGATGTTCTGGCAATGGAGGGAATGTAGTGAAAGGTTTACCAGACTGATTCCTGGGATGGCAGGACTTACACATGAGGAGAGACTGGATCATTAGGACCATAGTCACTGGAGTTACAAGAATGAGGGGGAATCTCAGAGGAATCTAGAGAATTGCAATAGGATTAAACATGATAAATAAACAGAAGAATGATGTTCCTGATGACCAGCGAGTCCAGAACTGTGGGGGGGGGAGGGGCGTTACAGTCTATATACATGGGGTAGACCATTTCGGACTGAGATGGGGAGAAATGTCTTCATGCAGAGGGTGGACAGTCTGGAGAATTCTCTGCGCAGAAAGAGATTGAGGCCAAACATTGAATGCTTTCAAGAAGGAGTTGGACATAATCCATAGGGCTAAAGTGATCAAAAAGTGTGGACGGAGAAAGCAGGAACAGGGGATTGAGGCGAATGATCAGCCATGATCATATTGAATGGGGGAACAGGCTCAAGGGGCCTCTCCTGCTCTATCTTTAAGCAGCTGCTGTCCATGAGCAGGTCTTCAACTCAAACAGACTGACTAAAGGCTATTCCATTGAGCGACAGAATACTGCCTCATCCTTTTCTGAATGAAAGCCCTGTGCCTGATGGAGGAATTGGGAGGACCTTCCTGTGGGTTGTAATACCATCAGCTCTCAGGCTGCGACTCCTCACTCACATAGAGTCGCGCATACATCCCACAGTGTACAGCATCACGTCCCTCGTCGAAGTCACCCTGAAAAAAGCACAGGCAGAAATGTTAGTGCAATAGAAACCATCCCAATCATTCTGTTTGATTTGATTTATTATTGTCACAGATACCTAAGTACAGTGAAAAGTTTTGTTTTGCGCGTAGTCCTGCTATGGACCAGACCAAACCCCCTCAAAATATTTTAAGAAGGTAGCCCAGACACTAACATTTTCTTATTTTAAAGACAAATGTAACATGCTGTGTTCCAGATGCAATGTGACTGGTCAAACTACTCACCATTAAACAATGCACAATTTATTTAAACATTATAGTTAAAATACAAACAAAAGAAAGAGGAACTTAGAATAACTTAACTATTGGAAAACTTAACCAAAATAATAAATACAGCACCTATTACTGATTAACTGTTCCAATATAGTAACACACCTCTTGGCAAAATGATGAATTCAGACACGGATTCTCACATACAGTTCTCCCATCCAGGAGGAAAAAAAAATCAAGAGAAAATTCAAGAGAGATTAGTAGCTAGTTGACATTCACTGAAGCTTCCAACTCTTCTGAGACCCCGAAGGCTTCTGAGTTACTGAAAAAACCAAAACCCAGAAATCTGGATCTGTGAGAGCTGGCTATACCCATTAAGGTTGCTTTCATTGTTCTAACTTAAAAGAAAACCTAAAGGCCTCATAAGTTATTGACTTAAAACATCTTCTAGTATCCAGTTCAGCACCTCTGCCTTACAACCCCTCTCTCAACGCAAAGCCAAGATAAAATAACCTCTTAAAGTGACAGCTTTGTCACAGTGCAGGCGGATCATACCATACAAAGTTCATACAGCGACAGAACAGAGTGAGGACTACAATATCACAGCTGAAGAGAAGGTGAACAAAATGGAAGATCAACATTAGATTTGAAATTTGAGGGGTTCATTCAGAAGTCTAGTAACAGCCTTCCTGAGGCAGCGCGAAGAGTAGATAGAGTCAATGGATGGAAGGCTGGTTTGAGGGATGCTCTGGGCCGTGCTCACAACTCTCTGTAATTTCTTACAGTCCTGGGCTGCACAGTTGCTACGCCAAACTGTGATGGATCTGGGCAGAAAGGTTTCTCTTGTGCATCTATAAAAATGTGTGACAGTCATTGTGGACATGTTGAATTTCCTTAGGCTCCTGAGGAAGTAGAAGCACGGTTGTGCTTTCTTGACTACCGTATCAATGTGGATGGACCAGGACAGATTGTTGTTGATCATCACTCCCAGGAACTTAACGCTCTGGACCATCTCCATCTCAGTACCACTGCTACAGACTGGGGCATGTCGTCCTCCTTGCTTCCTGAACTCAATGCCCAACTCTTTGGTTTTGCTGACATTGAGGGAGAGATTGTTATTTTTACACCATCCCACCAAGCATTCTCTCTCTTTCCTGTGATTTGTCTCATCATTGTTTGATAGCGGACCTACAGTGTAGGTATTGTCGGTGAACTTGTAGATGAAGTTAGGATGAAATTTGTCCACACAGTCATGTGCGTACAGGGAGTACAGTAAGGGACCGAGTACCTAGTCTTGTGGGGTGACATTGTTGAGGATTATCTTGGAGGAGGTACTATTGTCTATCTTCACTAATTACAGTTTGTGAGTCATGCTTAGTCACCCTGGCTTTGTAATCCCCCAACTTTCACAATGGTAGCTGTGCCTTTTATTTCTAGGTCACAGATGCATAGGAACCACTAGCTCTCTGCTAACACAAGTGGTCATCCCTATGGTGGTTCCATGGGACGGCCACCAGACAAACACTAATGTTCATTGCATATCCCACTCTGCAAATATTCAGACATGACCTCCTCAAAAATCAACTACGGCAGCTGGACACAGAGACTGGGTGGTCATAAATGTGCCCAATGGTCCGTGCTACTCACTCGCACACTTCCTTTGCACCCTCATAATTCTTCTTTGGTTTTTGGTATCATGTTGTCAATGTCAGCAAGCCTCAAACTGGTAGCTGGTTGTTTTGGACCTAGGTCTTGGCTAAACAGGCTTGGGCTTTTTTCCCTGAAGCATTGGAGACTAAGAGGTCAGCTCACCTGACTGTTGGGTGCCAGGTATGCCCACTTGTTCTGCCCCATCTGGTGGAGGTGGCATGGGTCATTAAGGCACAATTATTGTCAGGATAGTGGGGGGGGGGGTGACTGAAGACGTGGAAGCTGAGGGTATCTTTGTGATTCGATCCTCCTCATGTCTCCCTCCCACCCCCTGGTTCACCTCACAATCTCTGCTGAATCTGTCAGTGGAATTACGCACCTCCCCTCTGTTCTTCCATCTCCCTTTCCCACAGCCTGGCCTTTTCTCAAGTCTGATCTCCAACAGCTGCCAGATGGCCAGGCAGTGCAGGAAGAGAAGAAGACACAGGGGATACCTTGAATACGCACTTGCTTGGATAATGTGTGCATCTCTCATAGTCTCTGAGAATGAGGATGCCTCCTACACATGCAGTCTTTTAACATGGGGGAGGACTGCAGTTCCCTGAGGGGGTCACCTTACAGAGGTTTATAAAATCATGGGGGGGTGCAGTCATATGGTTAATAGCCAAGTTCTTTTTTCCCAAGAGTAGAGGAGCCCAAGACTAGAGGGCATAGATTTAAGGTGACAGGGGAAAGAGTTAAAAAGAACCTCGGGATAACTTTTTCATGCTGAGGGCGGTGTGTGCATGGCACACACACACACACATAATAACGCGCACACACACACACACACACACACACACACACACACACACACACACACACACACACATATAATAACGCACACACCCACCCACCCACACATACACATACACACACACACACACACACACTTACACAGACACACACACTCTCACACACACACACACTTACACAGACACACACACTCTCACACACACACTTACACAGACACACACACTCTCACACACACATGCACACACACACACACGCACACTCTCACACACACATGCACACACACACACGCACACTCTCACAGATAATAACATGCACACCCACACACACGCACACATACTCATAGATACACACACACACTCTCACAGATAACATGTACACCCACACACACGCACACATACTCATAGATACACACACACACACTCTCACACAGATAACAACGCGTACACCCACACACACACACATACTCATAGATATACACACACACACACTCTCACACAGATAACAACGCGTACACCCACACACACGCACACATACTCATAGATACACACACACACACACACACACACCCACACACACACACACAAAGTCACACATACACACACTCACACAATTGGTGTCATTCTCCAGTGGTTGTTGACTATATAATGGGTTTTACAAATCTGGCATCCTGCATGATGTGCTAATGGAAACGTCTGTGCATTGCAGACAGAAATTTGAGACCTTGTACAGGAGAAATAATAGGCAGTACAGGACAAGTTTTGAACAGCCCACCATGGCCTGGCCCATCCATCTGGTTTAACAACACAATACACGGTGCATTTGACAACTGAGGCAGGAGAAAAATCCAGCTGCATTTGTCAGAAAATGCATTAAAGCCCAGTTTAAGGGAGAGAAGTGCTTACCATAAGTTTCCCCCAACAGCTTCAATCACACGGGACAGTTTGAATGGACTGGCTCTGTTGGAGGTCTGTGAAAGGATATTGTTGTATAGTTAGCAATGCGATGGAACTATGCTGAGGTTTGTATCTGCTGGTCCCAGTATTTGATTGCCTTGTTGGGAGATTCAACTGTATTGGAGAGACACCTCTTCAAGTGATCAACATGCAAATAAGCCAACTCCCCAGTGCTGCAAAAACAGAAGTTGCTGGAAAAGCTCAACAGGAGCTGGAACCGAAGTGTTAACTCCGACCTTTCCTTCACAGACGCTGCCAGAGCCGCTGAGCTTTTCCAGCAACTTCAGCATTTGTTCCTGATTCACAGCGTCCGCAGTTTGATTGGTTTTTATTTTCCCCAGATGTTGCCACAGGCTCTCTGCACTATAACATTCCAGACACAGGCTGTGTTTGATGCTTACTCTAAATTGTATCTGTTAGCTTAGCTGTATGCAAAAATACCAGAGATCTTCAAATGAACAAAGTCAGTGCACCGGATTTAGATGATCCTGGGATATTAGGACATTAGCTATACACCATGTGGTACAGCATCTATACCGGTCATGCCTCATCTCTGAGAGCCCACCACAGACAGGACTTACAGGTTAGTCCAGTCTCCAGGATGAATCCCTACAATGTGGAAGCAGGCCTTTGGCCCCATTAAGTTCACATCAGCCCTCCAAACAGCCTTCGACGCAGACTCATCTCTCTACCCTATCCGTTGAATTCTGCATTTCCCGTGGCTAATGTACCCTGTTTACACATTGCTGAACACTATGGGGCATTTTAGCATCGCCAATCCACCCTAAACTGCTTATCTTTGGGCTGTGGGAGGAAACCGGAGCACCCGGAGGAAACCCACGCAGACACAGGGAGAATGTGCAAACTCCACACAGACGGTCGCTAAATCTCTACTTGTGCCAATAAAGAATTAAGGCCAATGGCGGCAGTGGCACCGACTGTGGTTAGGAGGAGAGCAGCCTTTACCCACTAGCAAGGCACATGCTTCACCAGCAGGTGTTGGGGGAGCCCCGTTCACCACCGGCACCACAGACAGCATTACCAAAACAGCACAGCAAATCAAGTCATGCTGTGTAGAACCTACATCGCCAAACAGGCCATTCAGCCCATCAGACACCTCCCAGCGTTCCTGCCCCCACCACCACAACAGCCTTTGTCAGCTCCCACCTCTGTCACTCTCACCGATGCGACACAGTACACGTCTTTGTGCATTGCTTGCTCTCACGGGATGTGTGCATTTCAGGCTGGGCCAGAACTACTTCCCTGTCACTAACTGCCCTTTGGATTGAGTGGTCATTTCAGAGGGACTGTTAGGAGGCAGCCACATCACTATGGGTCTGGAGTCACATGTAGGCCAGTGTCAGTAAGGATGACAGATTTCCTTCGCTTTATTACTACACCGGGGTGGAACGGGGTTGGTGGGGGTGTAATTTTATGACAATTGCTGATAGCTTCATGGTCACCAACTCTGTCACTACCCTTTAATTCCACACTTGTTAATTAATTGAATTAAATTCCGCTGTAAAGAAGATACGCACCATGTTGGCTGCCACCCTGAGGCAATGAGTGATGCCCAAATTGCCAGCGACTTCGTATCGGCTCCCGGCCTTCAGAAAAATGCCCACTTTGGCCACTGGGCTGTAATTCTCCAGGGCAGCGACAATCAGTCCGTTACGGAGCTTACTGATCTGAGCAGGGAGGTGAGAAAGCAGCAAGAGTAGTGATGTGAGAGTCGGTCTTTAGTTGCATTGCGTCCATACAGCTCCACCCTGACTCCAGTTTGCAATCGTGAACTCGCACCTTTTAGCTTGAGAAAGAGGGAGGGCTAACCAGTGCCATCAGTTACCCTGAGACAGAGAGAGCTGCAGGTGTCACAAGCTACACAACGGAATAACTTGGAAACAGAAGCAGCAGGAGTCCATTCGGCCCTTTGAGCCTGCTCCCACTTTCAAGATGATCATGGCTGATCATCCAACTCAGTCCCCTCTTCCTGCTTTCTCCCCCCGTCCCCTTTGACCCTTTTAGCCCTAAGAACTAAATCTAACTCATGCTATGAAGGTAATGCCTAACTTTTAAAACTTTATTTCTTTTATACTTCAATGCCTGTGAACTTTTGTACTTAAGATGGCAGTGTGTGAGGTGACATTGTACACGTTTCACGGTACTCCTGTACTTGAGCGCAGGTGACAATATGAGCTAAATGTAACTCCTTCTGGGTAATGCATTAGAGAGGGCTGCATTGAGAAATTTTGAGGTAAACCCCTAAAATGTAAGAACAAAGCTCACAACCGTGTTTTGGTTTGAAGATAAACGTTGGCCTGATCATTGTGGACAGTAGCTGTTGCTTTCTCTCAAAACAAAAGCCATGGGAACTTGCAGGTCCGTCAGGTAGGCCGGAGGGGGATTGGGTTTATTGTCGTATCTGAAAGACAGTGCCTTTGACAGTGTAGCATTCCCTGCGTTACTGCATTGGAAGTGGCAGCTGGGATTTGACCCTGACTTCGGACACAACCCCTGGTGTGAATGTTACCCACTGAAACCTAGCAGATTGCAATGACCCTACATTCCGGAGATTTCAAGGACCCTAGGTGACAGCAAATTACTGCAGAAGCTGGAAACTGTACTGAAACCAAAAGTGTTGGAAATCGAAGCGGGTCAGGAAACATCCATGAAGAGAGCAAGCTAACATTCTGGATCAGAGCTGGACTCTGAAAGGGCCCTGCTCCCAGCCCAGTTTCTGCTGATCCCTGGACCTTGTCTACTGGGTGACCTAACCCTAACCCTTGCCCCCATCTTCCAAAACCTTTGTTGCTGTACCAGACCCAGACTCTTCAACAGATTCACTGCTCTCTTTCCTACAAGCTCCTGCTGCATTGTAGCCCCCATAACCATTTTGCCCCACTGTGTTTGGGCAGGTACATGGATTAGAGTGATATTGTTCAAACACAGGAAAATGGAACTAGTTGGGTTTGGGAAACCTGGGCATGTTGGGCCAAAGGGCCTGTTTCTGTACTGTCTTCCTCTTCCCCTCCTGAATCCTATTTCCTTATCCCAGCTCTTCACATCCTTTATGGTTTCAGAGCCCAGAGATTTCATTTAGAATTAGATTTAGCTGTATTGTCACATGTACCCACAGTGACAAATTTACAAGTCGCCATTTTAGGTAACGAGTCCTATTGTGCTACCCGAGCAGCCCTGCATCAATAAAACTGGTGATTCTGTGAGGGGTCATGGAGCAATCGTGTGCCTGACACCAGACTCTGCCTGGAACTCTGTCGTGTCAACAGGCCCCACAGGGCGACGGAGGAAACATTTCACAGTTGTCCTCAAAGCTTCCTAAAGAGGTCCACTGCCCTGCTATCTTGCAACTTCTGGGAATCTTCAGCCTTCTGACTGAGCCCCAACGGAGAAGGCTTATTCAGGAAGGGGCTGGGCACGCATCGGGAACGTGCAAGGAGGGATTCAGGGGAACGAAGGGAGTGCATGACCCCAACCCTCTCAGCCACATGTGTGGCAGAATCTGCAGACAGTACACTGACTGCCAGCTGTTCAAAGATAAAACCATAAAACTGTAAGACATAGGAGCAGAAATCAAGCCATTCAGCCCATCGGGTCTGCTCCGCCATTCAATCATGGCTGATAAGTTCCTCAACCCCATTCTCCCACTTTCTCCCTGTAACCCTTGATCCCCTTGATAATCAAGCTGATGATGTGCAGGCTAGATGGATTGGTCGTGCTAAATTGCCCCGTAGTGTTCAGAAATGTGTGGGCTGGGTGGGTTAGCCATGGGAAATGCAGGGTTATAGGGATAGTTTTGGGTGGTGGCTCTGAGTGGGATGCTCTTCAGAGGGTTAGTATGGACTCAATGGGCCAAATGGCCTGCTTCCACACTGTAGGGATTCTACAAATCTCAGAGGCCTCTGGGCTTAGTGGGGAGGCAAGTGGTTGTCCATCTGAGGGACCACCGAAGAGGAAGAGAGGACATTGAGAAGTTACACTGTACCTCAACCTCTTGAGGGTGAAGTTTTCCACAAGCGTCCGGACTCCTCACACCTTTAAGTGGATGCGTAAGGGGAGTGCTGAGTGCCAGGTGATACTGCCTCTGAAACAAAACACAGCAGGTATAATAAGGGCAGGTCACTGCTGTGACAACTAGACAAGAGCGTGAAACGCAAGTTGAAATTCAAAGTCTCCAAGACGGTATCACTCATATCTGGGAGATGACACTGGGATTTAATGACTGCCCACACAACAAGTTGCCCCACCAGAGGACAGCAGTGGGTCATGTTGATGTATGGACACCAAAGGCTTATCTACAGAAGGCTAGGCCAACACTGGTCTTACATCCAGAACAACTGGAAAACCCTGCTTCTTCAGGCAATACCGACCCAAACAAACTCACAACATACAAACTCCAGGCAGACAAACTGTGTGCCAATATACCCCAATTACAGGGTCTCTGTGCACAATTATACATTCTCTGAAAATTGTATAGCCCAAAGTGAGTGTTGAATGGTCAGAGATAGACACCGCGCTCACTAACTGCTGACAAATCAGATGTGATTATCATTCAGCAACTTGCATTTATATAGCGTCCTTTTGACAGAAGAAAAACATCGGAGCGGTGTGACAAACAGGGTTTGAAAGCAACTTGATTTGAGGAGATATTAGGACAGGGCTTGGTTAGGGGCACTTTCTCAGGTTAGTCTCCTTTGAGGTGGTGAATTGGAGCGGTTCGCTGAGCAAATTCTGGAACTCGGTATCCAGGTAGCTGAAGTCGCTGCTGAGGGTAGAGTGACTAAAACTGGGAGGTGTACAAGATGTCAGAATTACAGGAGTACAGAGACCTGGGTGTCTGAAAGTGAATGTGCAGGTGCAGCAAGCAATTTGGAACACAGGAACAGGAATAGGCCAGGAAGTGCTACACTTGCCCCCACACCTCCTCCCTCATCCCTATCCCAGGCCCCAAGATGACCTTCCATAGCAAGCAGATGTTCACCTGCACATGTGCTAATGTGGTATACTGCATCCACTGCACCCGGTGTGGCTTCCTCTACATTGGGGAAACCAAGCGGAGGCTTGGGGACCGCTTTGCAGAACATCTCCGCTCGGTTCGCAACAAACAACTGCACCTCCCAGTCGCGAACCATTTCAACTCCCCCTCCCATTCTCTAGATGACATGTCCATCATGGGCCTCCTGCAGTGCCACAATGATGCCACCCAAAGGTTGCAGGAACAGCACCTCATATTCTGCTTGAGAACCCTGCAGCCCAATGGTATCAATGTGGACTTCACAAGCTTCAAAATCTCCCCTCCGCCCACTGCATCCCAAAACCAGCCCAGCTCGTCCCCTCCGCCCACTGCATCCCAAAACCAGCCCAGCTCGTCCCCTCCACCCACTGCATCCCAAAACCAGTCCAGCCTGTCTCCGCTTCCCTAACTTGTTCTTCCTCTCACCCATCCCTTCCTCCCACCTCAAGCCGCACCTCCATTTCCTACATACCACCTCATCCCGCCTCCTTGACCTGTCCGTCTTCCCTGGACTGACCTATCCCCTCCCTACCTCCCCACCTATACTCTCTCCACCTATCTTCTTTTCTCTCCATCTTCGGTCCGCCTCCCCCTCTCTCCCTATTTATTCCAGTTCCTTCTCCCCATCCCCCTCTCTGATGAAGGGTCTAGGCCCGAAACGTCAGCTTTTGTGCTCCTGAGATGCTGCTGGGCCTGCTGTGTTCATCCAGCTCCACACTTTGTTATCTTGGATTCTCCAGCATCTGCAGTTCCCACTATCACAGGAATAGGCCATTCAGCTTCTCGACCCTGTGCTGCCATTCAATGAGATCGTGGCTGATCTCTGGCCTAACTCCACGCACCTACCTTGGACCTATATCCCTTAATGCCTTCGCTTAACAAAACATTATCTATCTCAGATTTAAAAATTAACAAACAATCCAGCATCCACTGCTGTTTGTGGAACAGAGTTCCAAATATCTGCCACCCTTAGGAAGTGCTTCCTAATATCTCTGGCCCTAATTCGCATACTGTACCCCTAGCTCTAGAATCCCAAACCAGCGGAAAGAATTTATCTTTAGTAACCCTGTCCTGTCCTGTTAATACTTTGAAGACTTCCAACCAGATCACCCCTTAACCTTCGAGAGAAAACAAGCCTCATTTGTGTAATGTCTCTTCTCACAATTAAACCCCTGGCAATCCAGGTATCCTGTTCTTGTAAATCTTCATTGTACTCCGCCCAATTCAGAAGGCCTTTATCGCTAGCGTATCAGAGTACAGAGTAAAGATGTCTTGCCTTAAATGTATAGAATGTCAGCCAGATGGCGTGTAAGGGTATTGTCTGCAGTTTAAGCCCCCTTGCTGTTCATGATCTACATAAACGATTTACAGGAAAACACAGCTGGTCTAGTTAGTAACTGCGGATGATAAAAAGATTGGTGGAGTTGCAGATAGTAAGGAGGATTGTCAGAGGATACAGCTGGGTATAGATCAGTTGGAGGCATGGGCAGAAAAATGGCAGATGGAGTTTGATCCAGACAAATATGAGGTGATGCATTTTGGAAGGTCGAGTACAGGTGGAAATTATACAGTCAACAGCAGAGTGTTGATATGAAGAGGGATCGGGGGTGTAGGTACACTAATCACTGTAGGTGGCAACACAGATAGATAAGGTAGTGAAAAGGGCCTATGGCATGTATGACTTCATTGGAAGGGACATTGAGTATAAGGATGGACAAGATATGCTACAGATTTGTAGAACTTTAGTTAGGCCACACTTGGGATATTGTCTACAGTTCTGGTCACCACACTACCAGAAGGATGTGGATACTTTAGAGAGGGTCCAGAAAAGGTTAACTGGGATGTTGCCTGGTTTGGGGGATTTTAGCTATGAAGAAAGGTTGACTAGACTGGGTTTGCTTTCACTGGAATGCAGGAGGTTGAGGGGTGACCTAATAGAAGTTTATAAGATTGTGAATGGCATGGATAGAGTGGAGCGTGGAGGGGTTATTTACTAGGAGACACAGGTTCAAGGTGCGAAGGGGGTAGATTAAAGAAGATGAGAGGCAGGTTTTTCACACAAATGGTGGTGAGCACCTGGAACGTATTGCGTGGAAGCAGGCAGTGTAGCAGCATTCAAGAATCTCCTGGATGAATATATAAATAGGAAGGGAATACAGGTGCTTCCCTTATAATGCGATATTTGTTTTCCTGTGTGACCTGGCGCTATAGAAATTTGTGTTATAGGGAAATTGCTATAGAAAATTGCTATACCTATACAGTTGAAAGATTGCAATACCCAAACAGCGTTATCCCACCCACCTTCCTGCAAAAATTCCATCCCCTATTCCCAATTCCTTCACTTCCGCTGGGGTCTGCTCCCAGGATGAGGCATTCCACTCCCGTACATCGCAGATGTTCTCGTTCTTCAAGGACCGCAACTGACCGTTCCCCACAGTGGTTGAGAACGCCCTCGACTGCGTCTCCCGCATTTCCTGCAACACATCCCTCACACCCCGCCCCCACAATAACCGCCAAAAGGCAATCCCCCTCATCCTCACACACCACCCCACCAACCTCCGGATCCAGCGCATCATCCTCCGACACTTCCACCATCTGCAATCCGACCCCACCACCAAAGACATTTTTCCAACCCCACCCTTGTCTGCCTTCCAGAAAGATCACTCTCTCCGGGATTCCCTTGTCCGCTCCATACTCCCCTCCAACCCCACCACACTTGGCACCTTCCCCTGCAACCGCAGGAAATGCTAAACTTGCCCCCACACCTCCTCCCTCACCCACATCCCAGGCCCTATGATGACTTTCCACATCAAGCAGATGTTCACCTGCACATCCACCAATGTGGTATACTGCATCCACTGTACCCGGTGTGGCTTCCTCTACATTGGGGAAACCAAGCGGAGGCTTGGGGACCGCTTTGCAGAACACCTCCACTCGGTTCGCAATAAAAAACTGCACCTCCCAGTCATGAACCATTTCAACTCCCCCTCCTATTTCTCAGATGACATGTCCATCCTGGGCCTCCTGTAGTGCCACAATGATGCCACCCGAAGGTTGCAGGAACAGCAACTCATATTCCGCTTGGGAACCCTGCAGCCTAATGGTATCAATGTGGATTTCACAAGCTTCAAAATCTCACATCCCCCCACTGCATCCCAAAACCAGCCCAGCTCATCCCCCCCTCCCTAACCTGTTCTTCCTCTCACCTATCCCCTCCTCCCACCTCAAGCTGCACCTCCATTTCCCACCTACTAACCTCATCCCGCCTCCTTGACCTGTCCATCCTCCCCGGACTGACCTATCCCCTCCCCAACTACACTCGCCTCTACAGGCTCCATCCCCGCCCCTTTAACTTGTCTGTCTCCTCTCCACCCTCCCTGCGCTCCCCCCATGTTTCTTCCAGCCCCATAACTTTCACAGATAGGAACCCAGAAAAGGGACTAGTCACCTCTAAACCCTCTCAGTAGTCTCACCATCTCCCTCAACACAGCACAGGAATAGGCCCTTTGACCCTCCAAGCCTGCACCTCTATTCACCTTCTCTCTGCCTCCCCCTCTCTCCCTATTTATTTCAGAACCCCCTCCTCATCCCCCTTTTCTGATGCAGGGTCTAGGCCCGAAACATCAGCTTTTGTGCTCCTAAGATGCTGCTTGGCCTGCTGTGTTCATCCAGCCTCACACTTTGTTATTTCACATTATAGCCAATTCACGTTTACAAAACACACATTACAGAAGTTATGCCTGCAGAGGGATATGGATTCTGAAAGCGAAGACGGTTTCAACATAAAAGGGCAATATGTGTTGGTGCAGGCTTGGAGGGTCGAAGGGCCTGTTCTGTGCTGTGTTGAGGGAGATGGTGAGACTACCGAGAGGGTTTAGAGGTGACTACTCCCTTTTCTGGGTTCCGATCTGTGAAAGTTGTGGGGCTGGAAGAAACTTGGTGGGGGGGGGGCGCAGGGAGGGTGAAAGAGAGTCTGCAGGAACAAGGAGAGATCTTTCACCAGGAGATGAGACGAGAGTTTAAGGCCACTCCCAAGTAACATTCTCACTGCAGGTCGCCCAATATCACTAACCCAGCCCCTTGAGCTAGCCTCTCCCCCCGACTCTCAAACACCTCCCCCAATCTCTAACCCCTCCAGCTGCATCCATGTACCCCCCCGACTCTCTAACCCCTCCGGCAGCAACCAACTACCCCCCCAACTCTCTAACACCTCTCCCACTCTCTAACCCCTCCAGCAACATTAATCCCCTCCCTGTCAACACTCTAAAACCTCACCTCACTGTCTAAGCCAACCCTCCAACTCCTCGCCCGGTCTCTGACACCAACCCCCAACTCAAGCCCTAACCCATCCACCACTCTCTAGCCCACACCCCACACTCTAACAACGCCCACAACACTCTAACCCCTCCCCTATACTCTAACCCCGCCCTCCCAATCTAACCCCTCCCCCCACACTCTAGCCCCTCCCCCACACACTCTAACCCCTCCCCCACACACTGTAACACCCCCATACTCTAACCCCTCCCCCCCACACTCTAACCCTCCCCCCCACACTCCAGCCCCTCCCCCACACACTCTAGCCCCTCCCCCACACACTGTAACACCCCCATATTCTAACCCCTCCCCCCCACACTCTAACCCTCCCCCCCACACTCCAGCCCCTCCCCCACACACTCTAGCCCCTCCCCCACACACTCTAGCCCCTCCCCCTCACACTCTAACCCTCCCCCCACACTCCAGCCCCTCCTCCACACACTCTAGCCCCTCCCCCACACACTCTAACCCCTCCCCCACACACTGTAACACCCCCCATACTCTAACCCCTCCCCCCCACACTCTAACCCTCCCCCCCACACTCTAACCCCTCCCCCACACACTCTAGCCCCTCCCCCACACACTCTAACCCCTCCCCCACACACTCGTACCCCTCCCCCACACACTCGTACCCCTCCCCCACACACTAACCCCCCACCCCCCGGTTGCCGTTGCCCTCTGGCTCGGTGCCCCGTCTCTCGGGTACAGCTGTGTTTATTGATGATATTTTGTGATTATTTTGATGTTTCTGAGCCGAGACTCACGGATCCGCGGAGCAGCGGGCGGACAGACACCGACAGCATCCTCTCCACCGGCCCCGCCCCTTAAAGGGGAATGACAATTAATATCGGCAAGAGGACGTTCTTAAAGGGGAGGTGTGATTAATGTGGGCAAGAGGACGTTCTTAAAGGGGAGGTGTGATTAATGTGGGCAAATGGGCGTTCTTAAAGGGGAGGTGTGATTAATGTGGGCAAATGGGCGTTCTTAAAGGGGAGGTGTGATTAATGTGGGCAAATGGGCGTTCTTAAAGGGGAAGGTTAATGTTTTCAGGCAAAGTTAGTGGCAGGCCTCAAATTATTAGACTTTACTGAATGTATTGGTACAAATTATGAGGGAGGCCCACAGCCCAACTCCAATTCCCCACCCTGACAGAAAGGATCGCTTTTAAACTGTCCTTTCTCCCCTGTGGGGTGGGGAATGGACACGAGGGAGCTGCTTCCCCCGGGGGTAGGAGCCCAAAACCCAGGGCTCAGATATTGAATGTAAAGTGCCCTGTATTTAATGGGCTCTCAGTCCGTGCACTAACACAACCCAAACCACGAGGCTCTCTTCTTAACTCTGTCACCAGCTGAGGACAACTATCTTCTGGACTACTCCCTGGTTCAGGTTGGTCACCATTACCTGGGTCTGTGGCCTCTTTCACTATTACCACCAAATCATCAAAATCTGTCCCACTTACAGTCTGTGTCCAACGACGGTCAGGATCCTTTTCCCTTTATTCATTCACGAGATGAGGGTGTTGCTGCCCAGGCCAGCATTTATTGCCTGTCTCTAATTGCCCAGAGGGCAGTTAAAAGTCAACCACATCGCTGTGGGTCTGGAGTCACCTGTAGGCCAGACCAGGTAAGGATGGCAGTTTCCTTCCCTGAAGGGCATTCGTGACGCAGATGGGTTTTTACCATCAATCGATGATGGATTCACGGTCATCATTAGATTCTTAATTCCAGACATTTTATTGAATTCAAATTCCACCATCTGCCGTGGCGGGATTCAAACCTGGGTCCCCAGAACATTATGTGGGTCTCTGCATTAATAGTCCAGCGATAATACCACGAGACCATCGCCTCCCCATGAGTGTTTTACCCACTCATGGGACATGGACATTGCTGTCTGGGCCAGAATTTACTTGCTCATCCCTGCCGACCAGATGCCCTAAATTAATCGAGTTATATTTGCCAGCATTTGACCCTGCTAAACTCTTCCTAATCATATATATTCCAGATGCCTTTTAAATGTTGTAATTGTAACAGCCTCTACCTCTTCCTCTCATTCTACACACAACATCCTCTGTGTGACGAAGTTGTCTCTTGGGTCCCTTTTAAATCTTTCCCCTCTCACCTTAAACCTATACCTTCCAGGTTTAGATGTCCCCTCCCTATGGAAAAGTCCTTGTTTATTTAACCTATTCATGCTCTTCATGATTATATAAACTTCTGTAAGGTCACCCCTCAGCCTCCGACGCTCCAGGGAAACCAGCCCCTGCCTATTCAGCCCCTCCCTATAGCACAAACCCTCCAACCCTGGCAACATTGTTGTAAATCTTTTTCTGAGCTTTTTCAAGTGCTTGACTTTAAGTCTGTCACGGCCAAGCCAACCTCTGTTTGAGATAACAAGGTGTAGAGCTGGATGAACACAGTAGGCCAAGCAACATCAGAGGAGCAGGAAAGCTGGCATTTCGGGCCTAGACCCTTCATCAGAAATGGTTTGGGCCTGGTTTCTATGCATGACAACTTCTAAGAAAGGATATAACAATTATGGGTAAATGTAAAGTTGGTTCACGTTCTTATTTCCTGCAATTATACATTCTCTTTGATGGTTTTCCAGACATCTTTTGTTGGTTGTATAACTTTTGGAATCAGAATTGCCTTTATATTTCTGATGTGAAAGCTGATGGTGGAGGGTTCATTGATGGTAATGCCATTGAAAGTCAAACGGCAGTGGTTAAGTTCTCTCCTGTCAAAGATACCTGGCAGAGGTGTGGTGTGAATGCCCCTTGCTGATTGCCTACCCAAATCTGGGAATATCGTCCAGGTCTTGCAGAGTTTCAGGATGCAGGGAGGTGTAACTGTTGTTGAACAACAGTGTCACCATCAGCGAACATATCACCCCTTGTGATGAAGGGATGGTCATCAGTGGAAGATGATGACTGGGTCTAGGTCTGAGGAATTCCTGCAGAGGTGTCTTGGAGCTGAGATGGTTGAACCACAACCCGAAACCCTCCCCCCCCCCGCACTGATTCCCATTAACCCAAGTATTGTTAGGATTTTTTCATGCCATATTCACATCAATCTCACCTCACCTGTCCATGTTTGAACCAAGGTTGTCATGAGGTCAGGAGCTGAGTGGCCCTGGCAGAGCCTTCCATCACTTCACTGATGACTGTGGGTAGACTGATCGAATGGTGATTGACGCACCGAACATGCCCTGCTTTTGAATATGGGCCATAGCAAATCTTCGGGTAGATATTAGTGTTGTATCTGTACTGGAGCAGCTCAGCTTGGGGTACAGTGAGTCGTGGACCCTGTGTCTTCAGTGCGATCGGTAAACCCTCATCGGGCTCATAGCCTTTGCCCTGGCCCATGGTCTGCTCCAACGTGAGGGGGACAGGTTTGGTTTAGGAGATCTGGAAGGATTTATGGAGAACGTCCAGAACAAGCCTCGGCTCTCCCTCATGTCAGTATCTGTGTCGCCACTCCCCCCACCCCACCCTCAAAATCAGAACAGCTAACACTGTAAAGATTTCTCGTTGTCCTACACGCTGACACCATATAAAGTGATATGTGTTTAACAGCTGCACACCATGGTTTGTGACAGCAGCACCAGTGCAGTAGGTCTGTCAGCTCGAGGCTGGCTGCAGTCCTTTATTTCACTCTCTCCTTTTTGTCTTGTTTTCTCTTCTTCACCCCCCTGATGTCATGGGAAGGCTGGGAGGGTGGCGGTGGTGACCCGAGTGGGGATTTCTATCTTTGTAGGCCTGACGCATGGACCCTGCAAAAGTCCTGGAGCCGTATCTGTGTCCCGGCCGATTATGACGGACTCTATTAAAGCACTTTATTTTTATCCTTTTGTACTGGATTGTGGGAATAGAACACTTCTCACTGTATCTCCCTAGATATATGTGACAATAAATCACTCATTTATCATTCATTCATGGCATTTGTAAGCAGAAGCAGAGGTCAGATACCAGCAGAAAGCCAGCCAGTATGTTATGGGTATGATCACATTTCTGTAAACAAGACACTGCACTCTTTCTGACCAGAATAACTTGCCAGCAGCTGAACACAGCAGAAACAAAGAGAAATCAAATTAGTTCCATGCAGTTCCCCAGTCGCAGCTCGAAATGTGAATATGGACAGTAACCAGGTCCGGTTTGTATGAGGCTGAATTCATATCACTCAACAATTTTCCCACCGACTCCACTGGTACATCTTCAGAGTTCCCAAGGATGTTAAACAGAGGCTCAGTACTAGTCACCCCCACTCCCCCAGGGCTTGTTCTAGTCTTGTTACTGCTGGAGGTTCTCATGTCCCGCTTCTTCTCCTCAGCCTCCTGGAACTCAGGGGTTGGGTTAGCTCAGGTGGCTGGGTGCTTGGTTTGCGATGCAGAGTGACACCAACAGTGTTGACTGAGGTCACCAGGATGGACTCTCATTCTCAATCTCTCCCCTGGCCTGAGGAGTGGTGACTCTTGGGTTAAACCTCCACCATTCTCTCATGTGACAGCTGCCCTGCGGTCTGAAGGAAATATGGTGACTTCGCCTGGAGAACGCAGGAGGGATAACTGTGAAACTGACAGTCTGAGGACGCCACAGTGGAACTCCAAGGGAACAAGTAGGAAGATCCAAAAGAACAAAAGTCAGGGGAAGCAACTATGCTGGCAAAAAAGAACTTTAAAAACAAAACCACTAAACTGTACAGTCTCATCACTTACAAAACTAATGTCAACCCAAAACAAAGGATTGGGGTTTGGTTAGCTTGTTGATGAATGGTGATTACAAGCTGGTCTGTGGCAGTGAATTCTTAACCTCAGATTAACCCTCGCTGCTCTCAGACAGAATAGAGTCGAGGGGATGAATGGCTTGCACCTGGGAAAGGTCATTGGTCTAAATGTTTCTTTCTGGATGCTTCCTGAATTGCTGAGGAGCAGCACTGATTTCAATCTTGTCCCTTTGGCAATGCTGCCAAAAAATTTTTCTGATGAAGGGTCTAGACCTGAAACGTCAGCTTTCCTGCTCCTGAGATGCTGCTTGGCTTGCTGTGTTCATCCAGCCTCACACCTTGTTATCCATGATTTAAAACCTGCCTGAACCTTTGTAACCTTGACTTGTATCTAGAGTCAAGGGCTGTACAGCACAGGAACAGACCCTTTGGATCATCTTGTCCACACTGACCAGATGTCCTAAATTAATTTAGTCCCATTTGCCAGTATTTGGACCATATCCCTCTAAACCCTTCCTATTCATATACCCATCCAGGTGCCCCTTAAATGTTGTAATTCTACCAGACTCCACCACTTCCCCTGGCAGCTCATTCCACACATGCACCCCTTTTAAATCTCTCCCCTCTCACCTTAAACCTATGCCCTTTAGCTTCAGACTCCCCCACCCCGGGGAAAAGACCTTGGCTATTATCCATGCCCCTGAGGATTTTATAAATGTCTATAAGGCCACCTCTCAGCCTCAATGCTCCAGGGAAAATAGCCCCAGTCTATTCAGCCTCTCCCTGTAGCTCAAACCCTCCAACCCCAGCAACATCCTTGAAATTTTTTTCCGAATCCTTTCAAGTTCTAACTGCATAAAACCACACCAGTCCGCTTCAGGTTATGTTCTAACCTCTAAACCAGATAGACTAGGTTCAAATGCCACCTATCCTGGCCTAAGGATGTATCATTACATATCTGAATGGGTTGATTAAAAATACTTCATGATACCTTGTTGTGTATAGGTACAGTCCCTAACTCTGAGCCAGAATGCCCAAGTTGAAGTTCCACCTACTCCAGAGCTCTAAACAGGGTAATTTGAAAATATGCAACACATTCTGATTAAAAATTGAAAGAATATTTGTTGCAGCGGAGAGAAAATCAGATCCTGTTAGAGGGACTTCCTCCACTGAGGATCTGAGAAGCCAAAAAGACTACAAAAATTTAGCAAGTCAGGAATTAAAGTCAACAAGTCAAAACAGTTCTGCTTGCCCAGTTATAGGAACGATATTATCAAGCTGGAGAGTGTCCAGAAGAGATTTCCTGGAGCATTGGAGATTGAGAGGCATTCTTGTGGAAGTTTATAAAATAATGAGGGGTATTGATAGAGTTAATGGGTAGTTGTCTTTCCCTAGGATGGGGGATTTTGAGACTTGGGGGTATATTTTTAAGGTGAGAGGAGAGAGATTTAACAAAGGCAGGAGGGGCAAAAGTTTTACAGAGGAGGTGGTTTACGTGTGGAATGAACTTCATAAAGAACTGATACAAGGTTAAAAACACATTCGGATAGTTACATGAATAGGAATATCTGGAGGGATATCGTCCAGGAGCAGGCAGGTGGGACTAATTTAGTTTGGGATTATGTTCAGCACAGACTGGTTGGACCGAAAGATCAGTTTCTGAACTGTTGTAATTCCAGGATTTTGTTCAATCCTTTTTCATTTATTCACGGAACGAGGATGTCGCTGGCCGGGCAGCATTTATTGCCCGTCTCTAATTGCTCAGAGGGCAGGAGTCAACCGCATTGCTGTGGGTCTGGAGTCACATGTAGGCCAGACCAGGCAAGGATGGCAGTTTCCTTCCCAAAAAGGTATTAATGAACCAGATGGGTTTTTCCAACAATTGGCAAAGGCTTTGTGGTTAATGTTAGATTTTAAATTCCAGATTTTTACTGAATTCAAATTCCACCATCTGCCATGGCAGGGTTTGAAGCCAGGCCCCCAGGATATCACCTGGGTCTCTGGATTAATAGCCCAGGGATAATACCACTAGGCCTTTGCCCACCCCTTTTTGTTTGCAGTTTTATGAAAGTGAAGTTGTGCTGGACAAATCTTTAGTGTTTTTAAAAAATTTTAATAGGGTAGATAAAGGGCCACCAATAGATGTCATATATTTGGATTTCCAAAGGGTACTCTGCAAGCCATGTGTGGTTAATACAGCAGGTCAGAACTTGGGGAAGTATGAATATGGGGATGGTTATAGGATTCAAACAGTAGTGATACATGGGACGTTTTCAAGTTGATAGCTATAAGTTTTTTTTTAAGATTTATTCATTCCTACTCTGTGGATGTTGTTGGCCAGGCCATCATTTATTTCCCATCCCTAACTGCTGTTGATTAGGGTTTTAAAATATCTGTTGGCCCAAATCGAAACAGCGAAGTTATAACCAATTAGCCTGCCCATTCTTACATTGTGGTTCAGTGGTTAGCACTGCTGCCTCACGGTGCCAGGGACCCAGGTTTAATTCTAGCCTCAGGTGACCGTACGTGCAGAGTTTGCACATTCTCCCCATATCTGCGTGGGTTTCCTCCCACAGTCCAAAGATGTGCAGATTAGGTAGATTGGCCGTGTTAAATTGCGTGGTGTCGAGGGATGTGCAGCTTAGGTGGACTGGCCATGGGAAAGGCAGGGTTACAGGGATAGGATAGGGGGGTGAGGTTTGGATGGGTTGCTCTTCAGAGGGTTGGTGCAGACTCAGTGGGCTGAATGGCCCACTTACAGATTGTAGGAATTCTATGATAGCCATGTTTAATACTAAATATATCTTTCTTGCTGCAAATGCACTTTTCACCCTCAAAAACTCCTTACAACACTGGGAGATGGCATTTAAATCTGATACCTGTTGAACGAAACAAATGAAGTTAGGGCAGGAAGGCCGTCCCAACAACAAAACTGACCGATAGAAGCCTCTTCGACAGCACCTTGGTAGTGCCATGAGTGCCAGCCTGTTTCACTGGAACCAATCTGTAGCTTTCAGTTCCAGTACACACCGAGCCTCACAGAGAGGGTCAACCACTCCCTCATCCATGGTAGGAAGCCTAAAGAATTACACTGGGCTGAGTTTAACCCGTTCAGTCTAGTGCCAAAACCAGCTTAGAAAGCGAAGCAAAGAAAAATTTAATTTCATAAAACATCCGTGACATAAAAGCAGAAAGGATTTCAAAAATGGTCAAAATTAGATTTTTTTTATTTTGCAAAGATCAATCCTCAACATTGAATACTTTTTATTTCTCCACATTATCGGGTTTAGATACAAACAATACACAAACAATTTAAAGGAAGATTCAATTTAGAAAAATAACGAAATTGAAGATTAAATATTGAGAGGCATGTCAGTACTTTAATAGAATCTCAGGCGGCTGCATTGTATTGCTGTGCGTATGGGAGGTGAGCACTGGTACTGCAGAACTACAAGGGCACAAGCATGGAGCTCCAAGTGAGCTGTGAGGATCTCTGAGGGAGCTGCGGGGATCTCCGAGTGAGGAAAGGAGAAAACTGTGATGTTTCCAAAAGAAAAACTGATGAAAACTCAACAAAACAGGCAAACAAACGCTTGAAAAAGACCTTGCTAAACTCTCGTTATCGATACAAAATACAGATACCCCAAAATAAAGGATTGGAAGGTAGATAGCGTGCTGAGTAACAGTGATACGGTTTGTTGTACAATTTCCCAGCAAACTTTTATCCTCAGATTAACCTTGGATGCTATCACCCAGATCAGAGTGAATGGCCTGCTCCTGTTGCTGGTAAAAGATTACTGGACTGATATGTTAACTGATGCTCCCTGAATTGCTGTGCATTTTCAGTTTCTCTTGTTTCTGCTGTGGTGCTGCCATCCAGAGGTCCACTCCCTCCCATCAGAAAAGTCTCAGTCCTGCAGCCAGTTAAAGTGAAGTCTCCCAATCTCCCTATTAGTCTATGCCTTTGTTAAACTCTGGTTTAGGTTCGTGCAAGGCTATGCTGTTCCTGTAAACTATGTCTGCCTGTCTCTCCTTCAATCCACACTAAACCTATCCTCTGTTTGCTAGATCTACAACTGCCTTAACTATCTACCTTAGCTGGCAGTTTCCAAGGGACCAGCCAAGGTTCACTACACTAGGCATGAGTAATGGTAATTGTTGTTAAACAATAACATACAGACATGACCAATCTCACTCATCCTTGCACCCTTCATATACACAACACACAGGGAGACAGCTGTGACATTTCCCACTATGTCCCTAAATGTGTGTCGGTTACAAGCGCTAGGTACAATGTTAAAAATAAAATGAACCTGTGACAAATTTCGGGAGGTATAAAAATATCGTGTGCAGGATTGTTTTGTTGTTTTAAAGCTTCTTGTCCAGGGTAGCTCAGAAGGGAAGCCTGTGCTATTCTCACGATGTGGAGAAGCTCAGGATAGATGGAGACAGAGTGAGCCTCGGCTCTGTTGTATTTGGATTGAGACTGACTCAGACACAGGCCGCTGCTAGGGTCTCATTTGATGTCTCCGTGATTGCAATGCCTCAGTTATGTACGGTGATGGCAGACCCTGCACCACGCAACCCATACCTCCCCCCACCCCCAACACCCACCATTTGTGAAACAAACCCGAGAGCAAACCCCGTCTTATCGCCTGAACTCAGTTCCGGTCAGTTCTCAGCGAAGTGACCGGCGATGGCGTCGATCAGCTCTTGCTTCTTGCTGCCCCCTTTCAGGCCATACTGCTTACAGATGTCCTTGAGTACCGGCACTGTCAGCTTTCCCAGTGTCCCACCCTGTGCGTGCTGTCTGATCTCATCCATCCCCAGCGACTCCACGACCTTCGGCTTCTTCAGTGCTCCCCCAGCAGCATCACCTGCAGACAGGCAACAGCGGTTTACATGTCCATTCTTCAGACAGTCACTGTGAGTATTCCGAATGCCAGAGCTGCAACGGACCCACCCTGGAATGTGCTGTTGTTTCATTTGCTGGTGGCACATGGGGGTCAGAGGCTTGGCCCATCACTATAGACTCAGGGGGCAGTTAAGAGTCAATCACATTGCTGTGGGTCTGGAGTCACATGTAGGCCAGAGTAAGTAAGGATGGCAGTTTCCTTCCCTAGTGAACCAAGTGGGTTTTTTCTGACAATTGACAATGGTTACATGGTCACCGTTAGATATCAAGATTTATTCAAGATTTCTACTGAATTAAAAGTTCTCCTATCTGTCACAGTCAGGTTCGAATCTATGTCCCCAAAACATTAGCCTGACATAGAAGAATGAACTATAGATGCTCGGGGACTGAAACAAACAAACACAGAAATTGCTGGAGAAACTCAGTAGGTCTGGCAGCACCTTGGAGAGAGAAACAGGAATAATATTTCGAGTCCAGGGACTCTGCAGAATTTAGCCTGAGGATTGGGATTAAATATTCAGTCAAGAGTACTACCATGTTTGTCCTAGATGCATCAGAACAGATACAAAAATGTCAAATTTCAAAGAAAGCAACAGTTCATACTGGACGAGAGATTGTGCTGATTGGTTGGCAAGTCGATCCTGATTGGTCAAGGTGTTAAGGTCCCTGTGCATCAAGGTATACAGTTTCAAGCAAACCTATGCAAGCCTGACTAATAATCGTAAATTATTGTTCCCTTTGAAATGTGGCAATCTTGCATCTGTCCTGATGAGTAGAAAAGGGTTGACAATATCC
This sequence comes from Stegostoma tigrinum, assembly GCF_030684315.1. Taxonomy (NCBI): domain Eukaryota; kingdom Metazoa; phylum Chordata; class Chondrichthyes; order Orectolobiformes; family Stegostomatidae; genus Stegostoma; species Stegostoma tigrinum. Next base: position 6,998,063 of record NC_081391.1, read on the forward strand.
AAGTTTTGCAGCACCAACTGTCTGTCTGTGTCATTGCTCACTGAGTTCGGTAACAAAACCACAACACTATGTTCCAATCACTGCTCCCTCTGAGGTGAGCAGCCTTGGAAATGGAGAATGGCCTCTAGGACATCAGCCAGAGAGCGGTGGGCGTGTGGAATTCATTGCCGTGGAGTGCAGTGGAGGCCGGGATGTTGGATGCCTTCAAGGCAGAGATCGACAAATTCTTGATCTCAGAAGGAATCAAGGGCTACGGGGAGAGTGCAGGGAAGTGGTGTTGAGATGCCCATCAGCCATGATTTAAATGGCGGAGTGGACTTGATGGGCCGAATGGCCTTACTTCCACTCCTATGTCTTATGGTCTTATGGACAAATGACTCTGAAGTGGTCTTATCGGACTTGAAATGTTAACTCTACTTTTCACTCCGTAAATGCTGCTAGACTTGCTGAGAATTTTCAGTAATACTTTTGCCATTTCAGATTTCAAACTCACGGGCAGCATGGTGGCTCAGTGGTGAGCACTGCAGCCTCACAGCGCCAGGGACCCGGGTTCAATTCCAGCCTCAGGCGACTGTCTGTGTGGAGTTTGCAAATTCTCCCCGTGTCTGTGTGGGTTTCCTCCGGGTGCTCCGGTTTCCTCCCGCAGTCCAAAGATGTGCAGGTTAGGTGGATTGGCCATGCTAAATTGTCCGTAGTGTTCAGGGGCGTGTGGGTTATAGGGGGATGGGGATGGGTCTGGGTGGGATGCTCCAACAGTCGGTGTGGACTTGTTGGGCTGAAGAGCCTGTTTCCACACTGTAGGGATTCTATGACTCGCAATATTTTGTCTTTATGTTAGGGTAAGTAAACTGGTTTCCTATTGGTAATATCTTTGTGGGCAGCAGTTTTAGTTTTAATTAGCATTCTTGCCTCTGAGTGTAGGAGGGAAAATGAGGAAAGGTTGGACAGGCTGGAAGAGTTTAGAAGTATAAGCAGCAACTTCACTGAAATCTGTAAAGGTTCTGTGGTGTCTTCACTAGTTGCATTCAGAAAGAATGCTTATTCTTGGGGAAGAGTCTATAATTCGGGGTTACCGTTTCAAAATAAGTGGTCACCCCTTTAAAACAGAGATTAGGAGAATGTTTTTCTCAGAGAATTGTGAATCTTCAGAACTCCCTTCCTCAAAAGGCAGTGGAAGCAAAGTGCTTGAATAGTTTTAAAGTGGAGGCCAACAGATTCTTAATAAGAAACGGGGGTGGAAGGTTAATGGGAATAGGCAAGAGTGGAGTCACCAGATTAGCTATGATCTTACTGAATGGTGGAACAGGCCCGAACGTTGAGTGCCCTACTCCTGCTCTATACGCAGGTTCAAACTCACTCCAGAGATCAGAGCACATTGACACTTGAGCTCTGAAAGAGAAGCAGCCGTTCAGAGGTGCCATCCTTTAGATTACATTGATATCCTGATGGCTCAGTCAGGAGGCTGTCAAAAGATCCCACAGCACTATTTTGAATGATGAGATAGGAAGTCTCCCTAATTCCCTGGCACCAGTTTATCACTCACTCGCCAGAAATTGGAGGATATCAGGTCACTGTGGACGAGTTGAGCTGCGGGGTCTGGTTCTGTACTGTGTAACTCAATAGCTGGCCGTTATTATATGGTATCAGTTCTGAAGAAAGGTCACTGGATGTGAAACATTGACTGTGCTTTCTCTCTCCACACAGATGCTGCCAGACCTGTTGAGTTTCTCCAGCAATTTCTATTTTTGTTTCTGGTTTCCAATATCTGCAGTTCTTTCAGTTTTTATTATCACTTGATGGCTGTGCGACGTAAATCAAACAAAGAACTGTGGGTGCTGGATTTGTGAAACAAAAACAAAAAAGGCTGGAGAAACAGCATCTGTGGAGAGAGAGAGTCTAGTGACCCTTTGACACAACATGAAGAATTTTTGCTTCAAAATGCTTAACTTTTTAAAATTCACATCATAGGTTGTGGATGTTGCTGGCCAGGCAGCATTTATTGCCCATCCCTAATTGCCCAGAGGGCAGTTTAAGAGTCAACCACATTGCTGTGGGTCTGCAGTCACATGTGGGCCAGACCAGGTAAAGATGGCAGTTTCCTCCCTAAAGGACATTAGTGAATCAGTCGACGATGGATTCATAGTGTTCATTAGACTCTTAATTCTGATTTTTATTGAATCCAAATTCCATTAACTGCTGTGGAAGGACTTGAACCCAGGACACCATGACATTATCTGAGTTTCTGGATTAACAGTCTAGTGATAATACCACAAGGCCATCACCTCCCTTTCATTGGCTGTAACATGCTTTGGAACATCCCGGGGATGTGAAAGGGTGCTAAAGAAACACAAGCCCTCTTCCTTCTAGTGATCAGCTGACTCAACAGTGTCAGATAATTGGACAGGGCCCTCCGTCTGCATTGCTCAGGGATACAAGTTACTAACACGATCTGCCTCTCTTACCTGGGCACTTATAGAGCTGGAGAATCAGGCCCTTTGGCTCAACTTGCCCACGCCACTCAGTTTTCACAATTAATCTAGTCCCATTTGCCTGCGTTTGATCCATATCTTTCCATATCTATCCAGGTAGCTGTCCAAATGTTTCTTAAATGACAAAATTGTATTCAACTCCACCACTACCTGTGGCAGCCCATTCCAGATACTGATCACCCTCTGTGTGAAAAATGTTGCCGCTCTGGATGCTTCTGTATCTCTCCCCTCTCACCTTAACCCTATGCCCTCTAGTTTTCGACTCCCCTACGTTGGAGAAAAGCTGTTGTCTATCTACCTTATCTCCATGTCTCTCATGGTTTTATAGACCTCTATAAGGTCACCCCTCAGTCTCCAGTGCTCCAGTGAAAAAGCCCTAGCCTATCCAGTCTCTCCATATAATTCAAACCTTCCAGTCCAGGTAGCATCCTAATAAATCTTTTCTGGACTCTTTCTAGTTTAATAAATTCTTTCTATTGTAGGGCACATAGTACTCCAAATGTGGCCTCACCAACGTCTTATGCAGCTGCAACAAGATGTCCTGATTCCTATACTCAACGTATTGATCGATAAATGCAAGCATGTTGAAAGCCTTCTTCACCTGCCTACCCGTGATTCCACTTTCGTGGAGCTGTGAACCTGTATCCCTGGATCTCTTTGTTCTGGAACAATCCCCAGGGCCCTACCATTGACTGTGTAAGTCCTGCCTTGGTTTGCCCATTAAAATGCAACACCTTGCATTTATCTAAATTAAACTCCACTTACCCAGCTTCCTCTTTGCCCCTGGGTTATAGTCTGGAGGGTAGACCAGGTCCTTGAAGTCCTCAGCCAGCTTCCCAATCCTCTTGTCAATCACATCATTCTTCGGCACTGTGTGGAGAACAGACTGTTTAGGTTGCATTTGTCACGTGTGTGTGTGTGTGTGTGCGTGTGTGTGTGTGTGTGCGAGTGTGCGTGTATCTGTGTGTGTATGTATGTATGTGTATGTCTGTGTGTGTGTCTGTATGTGTGAGTGTTTGTGTGTGTGTGAGTGTGTGTGAATGTGTGGGTGTCTGTGTGTGTGTCTGCATGTGTATGTGTGTGTGTATGTATGTCTGTGTATGTATGTGCGTTTGTGTGTATGTGTGTGTATGTATGTGTGTATGTCTGTGTATGTGTGCATGTGTGTGTGTGTGTGTATGTCTGTGTTTTTGTGTGTGTATGCGTGTGTCTATGTGTGTGTACATATGTATGTGTGTGTGTATGTATGTGTGTATGTATGTGTGTGTGTGTTTGTGTGTGTGTATGTATGTCTGTGTGTGTATGTATGTATGTGCGTTTGTGTGTGTGTATGTACGTGTGTATGTCTGTGTGTGTGTGTGTATGTGTGTGTGTGTGTGTGTGTTTGTGTGTGTGTATGTGTGTGTGTCTGTGTGTGTGTCTGCATGTGTATGTGTTTGTATGTGTGTGTGTATGTATGTGTGTGTGTTTGTGTGTGTGTATGTATGTGTGCGTGTGTGTTTGTGCGTGTGTATGTGTTTGTGTATGTGAGAGTGTATGTACGTGTGTGTATGTGAGAGTGTATGTATGTGTGTGTTTGTATGTGTGTTTGTATGTGTATGTGTATGTATGTGTGTGTGTTTGTGTGTATGTGTGTTTGTTTGTGTGTGTGTGTGTGTATGTGTTTGTGTATGTGAGAGTGTATGTACGTGTGTGTGTATGTCTGTGTGTGTGTATGTGTGTCTGTATGTATGTGTGTACGTGTATGTGAGAGTGTATGTACGTGTGTGTGTGTGTGTATGTATGTCTGTGTGTGTATGTATGTGTTTGTGTGTGTGTTTGTATGTGTGTATGTCTGTGTGTGTGTATGTCTGTGTGTGTGTGTTTGTATGTATGTGTGTATGTCTGTGTGTGTGTGTTGTATGTGTGTGTGTGTTTGTGTGTATGTCTGTGTGTGTGTTGTATGTGGGTGTGTGTTTGTGTGTATGTCTGTGTGTGTGTATGTGTGTGTATGTCTGTGTGTGTGTTGTATGTGTGTGTGTGTTTGTGTGTATGTCTGTGTGTGTGTATGTGTGTGTGTTTGTATGTATGTCTGTGTGTGTGTGTGTATGTGTGTGTGTTTGTATGTGTGTGTGTGTATGTATGTCTGTGAGTGTGTGTGTATGTGCGTGTGTATGTCTGTGTGTGTGTATGTGTGTGTGTGTATGTTTGTATGGGTGTGTGTGTTTGTATGTGTATGTGTGTGTGTACGTATGTATGTATGTGTGTGTGCGTGTGTGTATGTGTATGTGTGAGTTATGTGCGTTTGTGTGTGTATGTACGTGTGTTTGTGTGTGCGCGCACGTGTGCGAGTGTGGGTATGTATGCGTGTATGTCTGTGTGTGTGTGTGTCTGTCTGTATGTATGTGTGTGTGTCTGCGTGTGTATGTCTGTGTGTGTGCCTGTGTGTGTGTCTGCGTGTGTATGTGTGTGTGTATGTATGTGTGTGTTTGTATGTATGTGTGTGTGTGTGTATGTATGTGTTTGTATGTATGTGTGTGTATGTGTGTATGTATGTGTGTGTGTTGTATGTGTGTATGTCTGTGTATGTATGTGTGTATGTATGTGTGTAATATGTCTGTGTGTATGTATGTATGTGCGTTTGTGTGTATGTATGTGCGTTTGTGTGTGTGTATGACTGTGTGTGTGTATGTCTGTGTGTGTGTATGTCTGTGTGTGTGTGTATGTGTGTGTATGTATGTGTGTGTGTATGTGTGTGTGTGTGTGTTTGTATGTCTGTGTGTGTTTGTGTGTGTATGTATGTATGTGTGTGTTTCTGTGTGTGTGTGTGTCTGTATGTATGTGTGTGTGTGTGTGTCTGCGTGTGTATGTGTGTGTTTGTATGTCTTTGTGTGTGTTTGTATGTGTGTGTTTGTATGTGTGTGTGTTTGTATGTGTGTGTATGTGTGTACGTCTGTGTGTGTCTGTATTTATGTGTGTGTATGTATGTATGTGTGTGTGTCAGTGTGTGTATGTGTGTATGTGTATATGTGTGTGTATATATGTGTGTTTGTATGTATGTGTGTGTGTATGTCTGTGTATGTATGTGTGTATGTCTGTGTGTGTGCATATGTATGTGTGTGTATGTATGTGTGTGTGTATGTATGT
>NC_081391.1:7008677-7013677 GCF_030684315.1 Stegostoma tigrinum
GTGTTTGTGTGTATGTCTGTGTGTGTGTTGTATGTGTGTGTGTGTTTGTGTGTATGTCTGTGTGTGTGTATGTGTGTGTTTGTATGTATGTCTGTGTGTGTCTGTGTGTGTGTGTTTGTATGTGTGTGTTTGTATGTATGTGTGTGTATGTATGTCTGTGTCTGTGTGTGTATGTCTGTGTGTGTATGTGTATGTATGTGTGTGTGTGTGTGTATGTTTGTATGGGCGTGTGTGTTTGTATGTGTATGTGTGTGTGTACGTATGTATGTATGTGTGTGTGTGTGTGTGTATGTGTGAGTTATGTGCGTTTGTGTGTGTATGTACGTGTGTTTGTGTGTGCGCGCACGTGTGCGAGTGTGGGTATGTATGCGTGTATGTCTGTGTGTGTGTGTGTCTGTATGTATGTGTGTGTGTATGTATGTGTGTATGTCTGTGTGTGTGCCTGTGTGTGTGTCTGCGTGTGTATGTATGTGTGTGTTTGTATGTGTGTGTGTGTATGTATGTGTTTGTATGTGTGTATGTCTGTGTGTGTATGTCTGTGTATGTATATGTGTATGTATGTGTGTAATATGTCTGTGTGTATGTATGTGCGTTTCTGTGTATGTATGTGCGTTTCTGTGTGTGTATGTCTGTGTGTGTGTATGTATGTGTGTATGTGTGTCTGCGTGTGTGTGTATGTATGTGTGTGTGTCTGCGCGTGTGTATGTATGTCTGTGTGTGTGTATATGTCTGTGTGTATGTATGTGCGTTTGTGTGTATGTATGTGCGTTTGTGTGTGTGTATGACTGTGTGTGTGTATGTCTGTGTGTGTATGTCTGTGTGTGTATGTATGTGTGTGTATGTATGTGTGTGTGTATGTATGTGTGTGTGTGTTTGTATGTGTGTATGTCTGTGTGTGTTTGTGTGTGTGTGTGTGTATGTGTGTGTGTCTGTATGTATGTGTGTATGTGTGTGTGTCTGCGTGTGTATGTGTGTGTTTGTATGTCTGTGTGTGTGTTTGTATGTGTGTGTATTTGTATGTGTGTGTGTGTTTGTATGTGTGTGTATGTGTGTATGTCTGTGTGTGTCTGTATGTATGTGTGTGTGTATGTGTGTGTATGTCTGCGCATGTATGTGTGTATGTCTGTGTGCGCGTATGTATGTGTGTGTATGTATGTGCGTTTGTGTGTGTATGTATGTGTGTATGTCTGTGTGTGTGTATGTCTGTGTGTGTGTCTGTGTGTGTGTATGTATGTGTGTGTGTGTCTGTGTGTGTGTGTCTGTGTGTGTATGTCTGTGTGTGTATGTATGTATGTGTGTGTTTTGTATGTGTGTATGTTTGTGTGCGTGTGTGTGTGTATGTATGTATGTGTGTGTGTGCGTGCGCGTGTGTCTGTATGTATGTGTGTATGTGTGTGTGTCAGCGTGTGTATGTATGTCTATGCGTTTGTGTGTGTGTGTGTATGTGTTTGTATGTGTGTGTGTATGTCTGTGTGTGTGTATGTCTGTGTGTCTGTGTGTGTGTCTGTGTGTATGTATGTCTGTGTGTGTATATATGTGTGTGTGTCTGCGTGTGTATGTGTGTGTGTATGTATGTCTGTGTGTGTGTATATATGTGTGTGGGTCTGTGTGTGTGTATGTTTGTATGTGTGTGTGTTTGTATGTATGTGTATGTGCGTGTGTGTATGTGTGTGTGTATGTGTGCGTGTGTTTGTGTGCGTGTGTGTATGTATGTGTGTATGTCTGTGTGTGTGTGTCTGTATGTATGTATGTGTGTGTGTGTATGTATGTGCGTATGTCTGTGTGTGTATGTATGTGTGTGTTTGTGTGTATGTGTTTGTGTATGTGTGTGTGTACGTATGTGTGTGTGTCTGTGTGTGTATGTGCGTGTGTATGTATGTGCGTGTGTATGTGAGTGTATGTGCGTTTGTGTGTGTGTGTATGTACGTGTGCATGTCGGTGTGTGCGCGCACGCGTGTGTGTATGTATGCGTGTATGTCTGTGTGTGTATGTATGTGTGTGTGTATGTATGTGTGTGTGACTGTGTGTGTATGCACGTGTGTGTGTTTGTGTGTACGTGTGTGTGTGTACGTATGTGTGTGTGTGTGTTTGTGTACGTATGTGTGTGTGTATGTATGTGTTTGTTTGTATGTATGTGTGTGTGTCTGTGTGTGTGTATGTATGTGTGTCTGTGTGTATGTGTGTGTTTGTGTGTATGTCTGTGTGTGTGTATATGTGTGTGTTTGTATGTCTGTGTGTGTGTGTTTGTATGTGTGTGTATGTATGTATGTGTGTGTGTGTATGTATGCGTGTATGTCTGTGTGTGTGTATGTCTGTGTATGTATGTGTGTATGTATGTGTGTGTATGTGTGTATGTCTGTGTGTGTGTGTATGTGTGTGTGTGTCTGCGTGTGTATGTGTGTGTGTATGTATGTCTGTGTGTGTGTATGTCTGTATGTATGTGCGTTTGTGTGTGTGTATGTCTGTGTGTATGTATGTGTGTGTGTATGTATGTGTGTGTGTTTGTATGTGTGTATGTCTGTGTGTGTGTTTGTGTGCGTATGTATGTGTGTGTGTCTGCGTGTGTATGTGTGTGTATGTATGTGTGTGTATGTATGTGTGTGTTTGTATGTATGTCTGTGTGTGTGTATGTGTGTATATATGTCTGTGTGTGTATGTATGTGCGTTTGTTTGTGTATGTCTGTGTGTGCGTATGTACGTGTGTGTGTATGTATGTGTGTGTGTGTCTGCGTGTGTGTGTCTGCATGTGTATGTGCGTGTGTATGTATGTCTGTGTGTATGTATGTGCGTTTGTGAGTGTGTATGTCTGTGTGTGTATGTGAGTGTATGTGTGTGTTTGTATGTATGTCTGTGTGTGTTTGTGTGTATGTATGTCTGTGTGTGCGTATGTCTGTGTGTGCGTATGTATGTGTGTGTGTGTCTGCGTGTGTGTGTCTGCATGTGTATGTGCGTGTGTATGTGTGTCTGTGTGTATGTATGTGCGTTTGTGTGTGTGTATGTCTGTGTGTGCGTATGTATGTGTGTGAGTGTGTCTGCGTGTGTGTGTCTGCATGTGTATGTGCGTGTGTATGTATGTCTGTGTGTATGTATGTGCGTTTGTCTGTGTGTATGTCTGTGTGTGTATGTTATGTGTGGGTGTGTGTATGTATGTGTGTGTGTCTTTGTATGTGTGTATGTCTGTGTATGTGTTTGTCTGTGTATGTATGTGTGTGTATGTGTGTATGTATGTCTGTGTGTGTATGTATGTGCGTTTGTGTGTGTGTATGTCTGTGTGTGTGTGTTTGTGTGTGTGTATGTCTGTGTGTGTCTGTATGTGTGTGTGTTTGTGTGTGTATGTCTGTGTGTGTGTATATGTGTGTGTATGTGTATATGTGTATGTATGTGTGTGTATGTATGTGTGTATGTCTGTGTGTGTATGTATGTGTGTGTGTATGTGTGTGTATGTATGTCTGTGTGTGTATGTATGTGCGTTTGTGTGTGTATGTGTGTTTGTGTATGTATGTGTGTACGTCTGTGTGTGTATGTATGTGTGTGTGTGTATGTGTGCGTGTTTGTATGTGTGTATGTCAGTGTGTGTTTGTTGCGTGTGTGTGTGTATGTATGTGTGTGTCTGCGTGTGTATGTGTGTGTGTATGTATGTCTGTGTGCGTGTGTATGTCTGTGTGTGTGTATGTGTGTGTATGTATGTGTGTGTGTTTTGTATGTGTGTATGTGTTTGTGTGCGTGTGTGTGTGTATGTATGTATGTGTGTGCGAGCGCGTGTCTGTATGTATGTGTGTATGTGTATGTATGTCTATGCGTTTGTGTGTGTGTCTGTGTGTGTGTGTGTGTATGTGTTTGTATGTGTGTGTGTGTATGACTGTGTGTGTGTATGTCTGTGTGTCTGTATGTATGTGTGTGTGTGTACGCGTATGTGAGAGTGTATGTACGTGTGTGTGTGTGTGTGTGTATGTATGTCTGTGTGTGTATGTATGTGTTTGTGTGTGTGTTTGTATGTGTGTATGTCTGTGTGTGTGTATGTATGTCTGTGTGTGTATGTATGTGTTTGTGTGTGTGTTTGTATGTGTGTATGTCTGTGTGTGTGTGTGTGTGTGTGTCTGTGTGTGTATGTGTGTGTGTATGTCTGTGTGTGTGTTTGTATGTATGTGCGTATGTCTGTGTGTGTGTATGTATGTGTGTGTCTGCGTGTTTGTGCGTGTGTATGTATGTCTGTGTGCGTGTGTATGTCTGTGTGTATGTGTGTGTATGTATGTATGTGTGTGTGTGTTTTGTATGTGTGTATGTGTTTGTGTGCGTGTGTATGTATGTATGTGTGTGCGAGCACGTGTGTCTGTATGTATGTGTGTATGTGTGTGTGTCAGCGTGTGTATGTGTATGTATGTCTATGCGTTTGTGTGTGTGTCTGTGTGTGTGTGTATGTGTTTGTATGTGTGTATGTGTATGTCTGTGTGTGTGTATGTCTGTGTGTCTGTATGTGTGTGTGTGTACGCGTATGTGAGAGTGTATGTACGTTTGTGTGTGTGTGTGTGTGTGTATGTATGTCTGTGTGTGTATGTATGTGTTTGTGTGTGTGTTTGTATGTGTGTATGTCTGTGTGTGTGTATGTATGTCTGTGTGTGTATGTATGTGTTTGTGTGTGTGTTTGTATGTGTGTATGTCTGTGTGTGTGTGTGTCTGTGTGTGCATGTGTGTGTGTATGTCTGTGTGTGTGTTTGTATGTATGTGCGTATGTCTGTGTGTGTGTATGTATGTGTGTGTGTGTTTTGTATGTGTGTATGTGTTTGTGCGCGTGTGTGTGTATGTATGTGTGTGCGTGCGCGTGTGTCTGTATGTATGTGTGTATGTGTGTGTGTCAGCGTGTGAATGTGTATGTATGTCTATGCGTTTGTGTGTGTGTCTGTGCGTGTGTGTGTATGTGTTTGTATGTGTGTGTGTGTATGTCTGTATGTCTGTGTGTGTCTGTGTGTATGTATGTCTGTGTGTGTATGTATGTGTGTATG